>NC_134595.1:44287954-44440454 GCF_037038515.1 Microtus pennsylvanicus
CTCTTCAGTATTTGAGAAATACAAGGTATCTCCAATGGAAGGCTTTTCTGGATTCTTCTCTGAGGAGTGGATACCCAGTCATGTTTTCTCACTTACCTTTTTCTAAAGTCTATGCAGTTGGAAATTGAACGTACACCTTTGTCTCTCTGCTTCAGTGACTTATACCATACAGTCACAAAATTTACTCACCTAAAAAGAGCAGATTTTTCTCTTCATCTGTTTGGTTCAGCCAAGCAGTTCTTGTCAGAGGGTGCCGTCGCTGTGGTCACACAGCTGCTGCATTTAGATGGGACTGTGCCTGTTGCTGGACAACCCAAGTGTACCTGTTCCTCCAAAAAAGCCTTCTCCACATGACAGATACTCAGGGAACACCCTCCTGGCTCTTACAACACGACAGCTCTACTCCCCGAGACAGAAGGTAGGCATTGCCAAGCTTCTAAAAGGCTAGGCCTACAATTTGCATAATACACAACCTTCTCCTTTTGCCAGCAAAGCAAATCAAGAAGTCGCCTCAGAACAAGGGGATACTCTCCCTCCTGATGAGAGGAGAAGACCCATGTGAATGCCCGTCTTGGATCCACCATCTTCACCCAGACACACAACAGAAAGCTTCTGAAAGAATGTTGAAACAGTCACATATTTGGGTGACAGTTGTCAGTGAAACTAAGAAAAGTGTTTAAATAAATAAAACATAGTTTTATAGGAAAAACAGGAAAAAAATTTCATAAACCACGTTCTGAAGTTTAAAAAAAAAATCCTGTCTTCATCATGGTATAAGGAAAACAATAGGAGGAGAGAGGGGTAGGAACAAATTTCATCTGCACTGTCTTCAGATGCCCAAGAAAAGCAAAGGCGTGGCAGCCATAACCAGTTCACAAACTGTGCACATCTTAGAGTTCCTCAGACCCCCAACATCCTTCATGTTTTCCTGCAACCCCAAGCTCCAGCTAATGTGAGCTAATTGGTTCTCAGCTATAGTTGGCCTGACACATCTAAATAAAACACTGCTAATTCTTCCCTACTAAGCTACTGCACAGGAACTAGAGTATGTTAACAATGGAAGTCTATTGAGCAGTGTACTTCTTTGTTCATGGTAACTCAGGACTGTAATACTAGCTAAGGAGGCTGAGTCAGGAGGTTTACAAGTTCAAGACCACCCTGCAACTTAGCGAGACCCTGTACCAAAATTAAAAAAACATTTCAAAGAAAGAAAGGAGGGAAGAAAAGAGGTTAGGTGTATAGCTTAGGTAAGCACAGTAATTGCCTAGTATACTTGAGGTTTCAAAACCTTAAACCAAGGACAACATCTCACAGCTGCTATCCCAACACTTAGGAAATGGAGTTGGGAGAATTAGAAACTCAAAATCATCCTGGGCTATACAGCAAGAGGAAGATCAGCCTGACCTACGTGAGACCTGTTTCCAGGCAATAATAACAAGGAGTATAGTTTGATTGCCACAGTGGGACTATGTAATGAGAGAAAGTTTAAGAAGTGATCCAGTTGAATCACTTCTTGGTATAGTTTGTATAATGAAATTCATGTTGTAATAAGCAATTGATCACTGAAAAAGTGTGGAAAAGATATTTTCAGAGTGAAATATGATAACACATAAAGCAACAATTTGGAACATTTTTTTCCATATCCTTTGACCTAAAAATTTTTTCCAGTAATTTATACTAAAGGAAATAGTCATAGATGTTTATCATAGTGTTGCTTGTATCAGTAAAACTGTTAGAGATAACATATATCCAATGAATATAAGATTAACAGTATAAATGATAAAATTCTAGATCATAGAATTTTAGATACATAGAAATTTAGATATATTATAGAATTATAGAAAGTATAGAATAATATGAGATTACAAGAAGCCATTAAAATTATACTATGGAAATATTTTTCCTAATATGAAAAATTCATTTGTGATATAACAGGTAAGAGGCAAAATATGACACAGCTGTATAGGAGATACACGCATGTATGGCCAGACGGAACTATACCAGAAGCTGAGTGTGGTGAACACATCTTCTCTTTGCAGAGTAGGGATCTGCTGGGTTTTGCTTGCATTTTCCATAAGAAATCTGTATGCGCAATTAGAAAACTTAAATTACATTTTTGTTTTACTTTAATCAACATACAAAGTAGTGGTTTGTTTTTTGGCAGGGTGTTGTTGTTGGCTGATGAAATGGCTTAATGGGCAAAAGTGCTGGCTGACAAGCCTGACGACGTGAGTTCAATGCCTGGGACCGACGTGGTGGAAGGAGAGGACTGGCTTCCACGAGTTGCTCATCTCCCCATTTGCACAGTGTGGCATACACACACAGAGAGACATACACAGACACACACACAAATAACTGGAAAAATGCAATAAGATATTTTTAAGTAATGGACCCAATTATCTGGTATGAATAACAGTTATACAACCAGAAAGGATGCATGAGAAAGAAAAGAGGACTTAAAGGAGGGAAGATGGGGGAAACGATTGTACTAGAACACCAAAAACACACGCTAATGGGGAGAGTCGGGAAACAGCAGTGGGGGCAGGGACTGGAAAAGGGAGATCAACAATAATTAGGAATTATTAATGCTGTATTTTTAAATATTGTTTCTTTCTTTTTATTGTATGGTAGAGCTGCTGGGCTGTGTTCCTGCCGCCTGGCTCCAGGCCGCCTGGCTAGCTTATGCCCCAAAATAACAACACACAAATTGTATTCTTTTAAACACTGCTGGGCCCATTAGCTCTAGCCCTTACTGGCTAATTCTCATATCTTGCTTAACCCATTTCTAATAATCTGTGTCTTACCGGGAAAGATTCAGCATGTAAGACCTGGCAGCTGGCTCCATCACGTCTGCCCCGGAGAGGAGAGCCATGGTATCTGCTTCACTTCCCTTCTTCCCAGCATTCTGTTCTGTTTACTCCACCCATCTATGTTCTAACCTATCAGGCCAAGCAGTTTCTTTATTAATTAACCAATGAAATCAACAGATTGATATATGACACTCCCACATCATTGTATTTTTGCTGGAATAGAATAGTTTACTAATCAGGTAATGTAGTCATGAGAACTACTATCTAGCTATCCCAGAAGATTAAAAACAATGTCTATTAAGTACAAAGTCATAAAATAAGCAATGTTCCAGACCCACTATACCCTACTAACTAACAGGACTTTCTCCTTAAAATGCAGTGACTTCAGACCATGGCTGAATTGGAAATGTCTATAAAAAATCCAAGACAGGGAAATGGAGGCATAACTCTAGACTAAATTCCACAAAATAAAAGGTTCCCTCTCTGCCATTAAATAAACTTACTTTAAAGGAATCAATGATGAGATCAAGGAATTATTAATTTCCTATGGGACAGTCTTCAAGACAGCTTCCTAGGTAACCTAAGGTTACACCCTCCCCTGAGGCTCACACAACAGCCCATATCCCAGGAACCCCTGAAGACCATGTTTGGAAATTTCAACATATACATACATAGGTGTGCAGGTATTCTCTAGAAGCTGACACCATGTGGGGAAGCTCACCTAAGATCTAGACAAGAGTGGCCAAGGATGGAATTTTGAGGACTAAGAACACATTGGGGATTGAGGTTGGGTGGACTTTAATACCCTTTCTGCCCACACAGCCCTTTAATCTTCACATGGGGGAATCTTATGCCATGCAGAGACTGAACCGCACCCTACAATTCAAAGAGTACTCTGTCAAGACTTCTCCACAGGGCATCCCTTGTGGTCAGAGCTCAGCCTCATTTCTGAATTCTAGAAGCCACATGCTCATTCAAATGTCCCATATTTGACTTTTGTTCTTAGTGTCTTAGGTATTATTTAAGTGTCTTAGGACAAAGGACCTTGTTTTGAATAAGCTCTTGTTTCTGGCTCCCATATCCCATCTCCCCAGGACCATCTGCTTTTTTGCCCTCTTTGTCTCTTGCCTGCCCTCAGTTTCTCCACCCTATTTATATTGTCTTTTTGCTTTTCCCTCTGTGAGTTTTTCAACATTACCAGGGCTTGGTCTTTCAGATAACTTTGCTTGTTCACATCTATGACATAACCAAAGCTAAACAAAGAAAAACAGCCTTCGGTAGTAAGTAGGTACACTTGCAACAAGCACCAGCAGGCGCTCAGCAATAACAGCAGTAGATTCTTCTTTTTTCTTCAAGTTCATTAAGACTTCATGGATAATGCTAAAGAATTTCTCCCAAAAGGCAGGTTATCAGATGGGGCATAGATGACTTATCACTGATAGACTCTGTACTGAGATTCACATTCTAGAGAAAATGAGCAAATATGTTTGCACATGACCATGCCTGAAAGTATGTCAAGTGTTTTTTTTCTTCTGGACATTTCTCTAGAACTTCTGGTCTTTCTACTGTTTGTTTTACTTCACTTTAAAATACTGTATTAAAAGCAGTTTACTGAATATATTATTTTTTATTGCTATGATAAAACACCATGACCAAAGCAATTTGTGGAAGAAAGACTTTATTTGGGGCTATTTGGGGCTTAAGGTTGCAGAGGATTATAGTCCATGAAGGTAGAATGGAAGGAGCAGGTGGCAGGCAGCTGGGCCAGCAGCTAACTGCTCACATATCAAGCTTCAAATAAGAAGCAGAGAGAATGAAATGACATGAAAATTTTGAAAGTTCAAGGCTTACCCCAGCGAAATCCTTCCCCCTCACGGCCATAGCTCCTAACCCTCCCCAAGCATCCACCAACTGATAAGCAAACATTCAAATGCTCTAAACTTATGGAGACATCTCATTGAAACCACCATGACAAGTCCAAGAGGAAATGTAAGCCAGTCAGACCATGACTTTCCCCTCTAGTTTACCCAATATCAACCACTATACCCAGTCTTCTCTAGTGTTACATCAACCAAAAGTGATCACATTCACAGCTTTTGGGTTTTCTTTTTTGTTTTTGTCTTATACATTGTAGATATTGACCATTTTATAAGAACTCAAGGGAAAATAATAACAAAAAAACTGAAATACCACATGAACTTGAAATAATCTGTTTCACTAATAATTTATGTTAAGATGAATTTCAGTCAACATGTAGAGGATAAAGTTCTTATCCAACTAGTTCAGAGCTACCAATATGGGTGTAATTTGAGTGAAATATAATATCCAAATACATGAACCACAGGGTTTACTTACCGTTTGAAGGAACAACCAAAAAATGCTGTATTTTTTAATCTGTCTTGAGTTTTCAAGAAGTATTGCACCCAAAATTGCAGGATGAAGAGTGACCAGAAAATACTCCATGAATACATAGATCTACTATACTTTCTGTTAAGTATAGAAATGTTGAGTCCAGCCTAACAAGGTGATCATTCTACAGCACTAGATACTTCCCTGATTTACTGGAAATCAGATCAGACCCAACCTAGGAGTCATGACTCTGGTTTTATGTTTATTACAAACCAATCTCTCCATCCAGTAGGATGATGTGAGCACTGTAGTTAGGGCTATGGGGTGGCATCACTTATCACTGTTGCTGTGATGAAATAACATGATCGATAGCAACTGAGAGACCAAGGTGTTCCCCTGGGCTTATGGTTCTAGAGGGACAAGATTCTTCCATGGCCGGTTGGCATGGCAGCAAGCAGCAAGAACAGGAATCTGAGCAATGACATCTCAGCTACAAATAGGAAGCAGAAAACTGGAAGTGGAGCAAGGCTATAAACTTTCAAAGTCAATCACAGTGATGTACTTCCTCCAGCCAGGCTCCACGTCTTAAAAGTTCTGGAACTTTTCCCAGAGATAACAACCCGGGACCAAATATATGAGCCCATAGGAACATTACTCATTCAAACCACCATGCTGATTATGTATGCTCTGTGTTTCAAGGCTTAGGTGATTATGTATCCTGTGTGTCTCGTGGCTATTATCAAAAGACAAGCAATAAGAAGTGCTTGCAAGGACTTGAGGGAAATGCTTACTTATATAGCACTAGTGAAAATGTCATTGGTAGGATCATTATGAAAAATACTATATATTGTCCTCAAAAACTTAAAAGTAGAACTACCACAAGATTCAGCAATAGGGCTTCTGGACATATATTTGAAGAAGCCAAAGTCAATAGCTTGAAGAAGTGTCTATAAGCCTGTGTTCACCAAAGCATTGTTCATAATAACCATGACACAGAAAATGCTCAAGTAACCATTGGCAGATAACTGAAAAAAGAAATTTTGGAAATTATAATGTAATCATTTTCAGACATAAAAAGAAAAAAATCTGCTGTTTATAATGACAATGAATGGGTAAGCCTAGAAGACATTATGATGCTTGAAATAAAGTAGATATAGAAAAACAAATCCTGCATGGTCTAACCTGGATGTGAATCTAAAACTTTTATTCTCGTAGAAATAAGACAACAGTGGCTGGCATGGGCTTGGGATATGAGACATGGGGAAATATTGGTCAAAGGATAATTCAGCTATGAAAGGGTAGTTCATCTATGCCATGATGAATAGTATACCTTGTACTATTGTAAAAATAAAAGATTTTGAAAGGAACACATCCTGAGGATCTAATGTACTGGGAAGGAGGAGGGCCTTAATGTTAATGGAAGCCTCAATCAGCTCTACCATGGCCATCTTATACGACAATGCATATACCTGTCACACCTGCCACATTGTGTGTTATTATTGGAACACAGACCATCTTGACTGAAGTCAGGGGTAGCACATGCTTTACTGAAAAATGCACAGACCGAGGATGATCAAGATCTTCTACGGGAAAATTAAGGTGGGTGTCAGGTGGAACACAGTTGGCAGTTGATCTGATTGGCCAAATCCTGTTCTCATGGAGATCACATTCTGCAAAATACCTAAAGAAGACAATCGCTACCAGTAATTACTACAACAAAGATAAACAAGACAAAGGGAATCTAATGCAGTTAACTAGGCAAGATGTCTGGGGCGGTGCTGTGGGCCCTAGGCTAGGCGATACCTGCCATGCAGGCCTACTGATGTATTCAGGCAGGTGCCACTCTAAACTATTCCTGAGTGAACAGGAATGGTTATTTCTCAAGTTATTTCTCCTGAGTGCGTTTTAAGTATTATTCAGTTTATTGGAAACATTGTGTGAACACTTTCAGCAGATGCTGTGAAATCTAAATATTTGTTCAGTTTTCAAGGCTGTTTGCTGAGAGCAGAATTTTGCTTTTTCAGATCATTGTGTTTGTTTGCACATGACCTTGGTGTGTTGTAACCAAGTGTCTGTTGATCTCAAATGTGTCTGAGAGCAGAACAGGGAGAGCCCCTTTTGTTATCTCTTCAGTTTTAATGCTTGTCTTCATCTGGCAATTGCTACAGTCTAATGCATTGTAAAAAGGGGCCACCCTAGGAAAAGAATTTACACACGGAGTCTTCTCTTAAAGTGATTCAGGCAATAAATTTAAATAACTCACTAAATAAGTGCCCCCCACCAGAGCTGGAGCCTCCTCTTCCCAAGCCACACCTGAGAGCACAGAAGACTAGCTACATTTTCCCAGAAGATACCTATCAGCCAAGAGAAGAAACTGAATTTTCAATCATCATTTGAGAACCATACAAGTGATAGCTTGCCTATGTTTGTACCTCAATTCTAGGAAGAAAGGAAAAAGCCCTGTACTTTACAACCATGGAGATGGGGGCTTCAACTGTCAATCAACTCGCTTTGGGAAACAGTTGGCAAATGAGATATAGGAAGAATATGATTGTTAATGACTGGACCCAGGTGAGCCTGTCTCATGGATATCAGTCAGTCTGTCTAGCTTCCAGTTCTTTTAATCACATCTCTACAGAAACACAGTCCAGAAATGTGGGTACTCAGCCAGATCTCTCTGCTAAAATCTAGGCCTATGCTCCTTGTGGGTCTGTGCTTCCTGCAGATCCTTGCAGGTCTGTGCTTCCTGCAGATCCTTGCAGGTCTGTGCTCCTTGCAGGTCTATGCTTCTTGTAGAGGATATGGGGATGGATCCACTTTTAACTTTATTCAAATTCTTGGCCAAATTGTAATGAAATCGGAGGTCCTTGTTCAGTAGATATAACCTAAAGGTCATTCTTAGCTGTAAAAGAAGAGAAATGTATGACAGGAAGTTTCCAAAACACTGAAACATTTTTTCCAACAATGACATAGAGAGACACAAACTGGGAGCCTGCACCTTTTGGCTCAGAACCACCCCCATCAAAGCAAAAGCCAGTGGGTCCAGTCTTCTTCAATCTGCCCACCACAACAGCTCTCTCTGACTCTTCTGCCTTCCTCTTCAACATTTGAAAGACTCCCTATTATATAATACTGGGCCAGACAAATTGGGCAAGCTAAATTAAATAAAGGGATAATCTCTCTCTTTTTTATTTACTATTTTTGACAGGGTCTTTCTATGTTGCCCTGGTTGATTTGGAACTCACTATATAGACCAGACTGGCCTTTTTCAAATAATCTAAACAGTTGTTTTGTTCTATAATATTAACTCACAGATTGTGAAGGCTAAGGGATGGTCATCACTAACAGAATTATTCTGAATGCCACATAACTAGGCATTTTTCAATAAATGAAGGGCTTGCCTAATAGCAACATACCTGAAGACTCAATCTGATGTCCTTCACGGGATTTGGGAAAATGGACAAATGCACACCCATCCTATCCCATGCCTAGACTTAAGTGTCTTACCACCCATGAATGACTTTGGACAGTCTTTGTGAACAGGTACATAGTTATCTATACCTGTGCTGAGGACAGGCTCATCTTAGTTAAGTGACTTAACCATCAGCAGAGCACCCCAAGCCTTGGTGGCTTCCTGTCGTGTACGACCTTCTAGCTTAGACCTAAACACTTTCTACCCATATCTAACTGTGCCTACATTCACAGAGTCTGGGACAGAATTCATTGGGCTTAAATCCAGATTTGAGCCTTGCCAATTGTGTGACCTTGGGATAAGTACCGAATTTTCGGTGTTTCAGTTTCCTTGTTTGTTAACAATGAAGATAATAATTACACGAAGTTTGCTGAGATGTTATGAGCGTTAAGTAACATAGGCTGAGCTCTCACAACATGGCCAGCATTGCACTGCCGATATTAGCACTTACTGTCACTGTACACTGCAGCAACTGGTTTAACCATCCCTTAACTTCCAAGAAGCATTTTAAGTAGTTGACTTTTATATAGGATGTGGGGAAAAGACAGCAGTAGTAACGGTGTTCAGACATCCACTGTCAGCCAGACACAGGATAGTCAGGCGCCCAAACAGTGGCAGTCGTCACTCAAGGACAAGGGGGCTCGATCCCTAGAGGATCTTCTCTCAACAGTCACAGATACGGCACATCAGTTTTAGGAAGAAACATATCTGTACGTTACATAAATTTATACCTCTAAGACGCCCATTCTTCCTCTCCGTCCCCCTCTTTCTATGGCTCCGCCCACTACTTCCTTTTTGTTGCTAATAGCATGAGGAACGATGGCTTGAATGTGAATTGCCCCACGCCAGATACTGTGGCTTTGTTGCCAGGTGGCAGGCTTTTGGAAAGTGACTGGATCCCGAGTGCTCTGACTTGATGAATGCATTAACCTCTAAATAGATTTACAGCTTGAGGACCTCCATGGGAGACCCAAAAGTTGGAGCTAGGGTATCTCAAGTCTTGTCCCGCCCCTTCCGGTAAGCCTGGTCTCTGAATCCTGGCTACCTTACTGTGACCAGCTCTACTCTACCAGACATTCTCAGCTGTGATGGATGGACATTTCTGAGACCGTGAGCCAAAATAAAACCTTCCTCCTTTAAGTTGTTGGTGTCAGGAATTTTTCACAGCCTGAGAAAAATAACTAAAACATAGGAACCCCACCTTTCATAGAAAGGAGGCCCACTTTCTAAGTTATAGGTTAACATTCGGGTAGAACATCCATGGCTTCCTGTTCTCTGTCATTTCACAAATAACACCAGACAAGCCTTCTTATCTTTGGAGAGCAAAGGGGGAAATTCCTTAGTAATTCGACCAGAGTGTTGGATAACGACTGTCTACATGAAACAGAATGCGGCGTGACAGCCAGTGGAAATACTTTGCTGATGATCGTGCGGAGACCACCAGAAAGGAATCCATGCGGAGATCTTTGTTCTCTCACAGAGACTGAGGTTTTGCTCATTTGAAGGAGTGTTAAAACAGCATTTAAAGAAAGTATGTGCAACACCAGTGCAATACCTCCTCCCTGCCAGACAGGTAGGAACACTCATTTGATCATCCCCCTTCTATGATCTTTTCCCAGTTACTGATGGATCGCATAGCGGTCCAGCAAGCAAGCTTCTTCCCCGAATTCAGTTCCTGTCTTGGGCTGTTTGCCAAGGACAACAAATAGAGCTTTAACTCCAAGCCTGAAAATTTCCTTTTCCTGACGCGAATGAAACCCCAGTCTATTATTCTAACGTAGCTGATAAAGCAGGCCTTTGATGCCGCTCTTCGAACAAGTCGTGAAAGTTGAAAGTTACTATGGAGGAGGGGGAGCACATAAAGGAAGCTTTTGAGTTAGCAGTTATCCCAATTCTTAATCTCAGACACAAGACAAACATTTCACACATCGGGGTTGCAATAACAAGACCCACGAAACTTCAAAAGTGCAGGCCAATACATCTGAGTTCATTCATCTCACACAAACCCCAAGTGGCCATATGTTACCTTAATTTGGCGGGGGAGAACTATGATTTATGTACATTCCGTTTGTCCTCAATCTGGAAATAATTTCCCCCTTAAATACGGATGTGAAAGGAAAAGTGAGCTAGGAGTCCTTGCTCACACAGACCCCTGCTCACACAGACTCCTGCTCACACAGAGCCCTGCTCACACAGAGCTTTGCTCGCAGGACCCCGGCTCACACCCCTGGCCCTCTGGACACATTTGCATCATGAGTGTCTTTTATGTTGTAGCTAGCTGTTAAAATCTGTTTACCTGTCCACAGATTCCATGAGCAATAGAAGGAATTTTCAGCTAGAAAAATTCCTCAAGCCTCTTGCCAAGGAGAGTCCATGGCAACAATAAAAAAGAGAAATACACAGAAATAGTTCCGTGGTTCATGTATGTTTTGAACAAACCATTAGAGTAATCTCCATAGTGAGAACTGATTGCTTTGTTAGATTGCCTTGAACAAACCTTATAGGTCAGGGTGGCACCGAGGGTGGGGAAGGACTACTATATTCTTTGCAATGTCTAACACTTGTCTATCATTCTGTCTTAGTTCTTAGAAGAGAGTCTCCTTCCAAAGTCCATAGGGGCAACAATGTCTGAGGATGAGTAATAAATCAGAGGGTGTCTGATAGTCAATAACATCAGAGCAAGTGGGTGGAAGGTGGGATCCCTTGTACTTGGCATGTGATGGATTCCTGAGGAAGGCTACAGTTGATATTGCTGACCTGACAGTGTGTGACAGAGCCTGTTTTCTTTTAAAATATATAAGAAGTCACTAAAGTATAAAACTATTAGTAGATAAGTATAATAGATCTCTCTCTCTCCCTCTCACACACACACACACACATACACACATACACACACACATTCAATATGCAAATAGCCAGAGTCTTCTCAACTCTTACAGACAGCACCACTTACTTTTCTGTTTACCAGAAGGGTTTCTTATTTTCTCCTCTATGCATTATATTTGCTGTATTCAATAACTTGTCCCGACTCAGGAATGGTAGCTATGGGCTTAGACAGTCAAAGACTTCTGGAAGTGAAATTAATATTCCCTGATTGGTTGCATGAGTTGGGGTGGGGGTCACGCCAGAACTCTTCAGCAGCAGTGGTAAGGGGTGAGAAGGTTTCTGACCAGACCATTATGCACAATTCATGGAAACACTGCAAGTGACTGCTGTCTAGGAGATCCTGGAAAGGACAGCCCTGACTAAGGAAGTCTCTGGTCCCCTGGAAACAGAAACTTGAGAGGAGGCAATATCTAAGTCCTCAGAAAGAAATCTGGCCATAGGGTCTGATAATAAAGAATACGTATCTTTCAAAGAGACTGAGGCTCAAAGGAAAGAGAAAACAGGCAAGATGGAAAATGGCAAGAGCTGGGAGAGATTCCATCTCTGGATCCCATCAGTAAAACTGGGTAAACATGTTGGGACTGAGGCCTGGGAGGATTCACAGCCACTTACTAACATCAGGATCTGTAGCACGGACAAGAAAACAGCAAGACAGAACCAGTCTGGCACTCCTATACAATGTAAGTCCAATCACTACCATTCCTGTGACAGGCTACAATGACACTGACATCGTAAGCCACCTTTTGGGGGTGACTTCTGCCATGATCCTCGTCATGAAGGGGTCGTACCCTCCAGAGTATGAGAATTCGGAAAGTTAGGTAAGAAGAACAGAGATGAGAAAGAAACACAGAGACATAGGATAGCATGGGGGGGGGCGCAACTTAGCAAATAAGGAATGCTGAATCTCTGCCCGTGTTTATTTTCCATACACTTGTATAACCCAGTACAAAAGGGGGAAAGAAAGCTAAAGACTGCTTTAATATGACAGATACAAAGGACAACCAGAACAGTTACTTGCTCCAATACTTGAGACGTCAAGCCATTATTTCTTGAGAAAAGTATTTGGTATTTGGGCAGTAAACACACCCTAGACTAAGAATCCTGAAGACAGTCACTCCCTAAGTCAAACCTCCTATTTCAAGAGAAGGAACAGAAGTATGCTTGAATTCTCTGACCTTTGGTCAGAGTGGAGCAGATCTACCTATATGGGCCATCTTCACTTCCAAAACACCAAACAACCACACCCTAGGTTAGGATATCTTGTTTGATAGCCACGCCTGTTATGAACACCTCGGAAAGAGCAACAATAGGCTCAACTCTCTGACCTTCATTCAAGGTACAATAGACTCACATCTTTGGGTTTTCACAGACTGAGCAGCCAGAAGACTTGGGCACCACAACACATCTTAATTCATTCACTTATTCATCCACTCAAGCAATACCAGGGTGGTCACCATTCTGTGCCGACACCAAGAACTAGTGGAGATTAAAATGGCGCACACTGGCAGGAAGAGACTAGAAAACTAATGTTCATCCAGTGGCTGCTGGGAAGAAGCCAGCAGAAAAGGAAGGTATTCAAAAAAAGGAAGCAAGGGACACAGAAGGAAGAAATGCAGGTAGGACCAAACTCACTCTGAGTGTATCTTCTGATCTAGGTTTCTCTTTGAATGAGATAGCGAACAATTTGGTTTATAATATGGGCTTGTATTAAGAAGTAAGCATCCTTTCACTAATTACACTATTCATTGATATAAGTTTCAGGTTTTGTGGGTTTTATTTGTCTATTTTTCGTTTCGTTTTGTTTTGTTTTTGAGACAAGGTTTCTCTGTGTAGTTTTGTAGCCTGTCCTGGAACTCACTCTATAAATCAGGTTGGCCTCAAACTCACAGACATCCTCCTGCCTCTGCCTCCCAAGTGCTGGGATTAAAGGCGCACCACCACTGCCATATAAGTTTGAGAGATCATCTCTATAATCAAACTAACACAATCAGAACGACACCTTTTACATTGATCCCCAAGCCTGTCCCTGTCTATCCCCACCACTCTGCATTGACACTATTTCTGTTATGGTACCCACCAGCCCCTTCTTAGATAAACCAAAAGCCTATGTTAGCCTTAAATTTGCTTTTTGCTTCCTAACTGAATCTTTTTCACAATTTTTTATTTTCTTCATTTTAGCACAGACTGTTAATGGTTCTCCAGTATTAGTTCAATAACCTCTGTAGTGATTTCATTACCAGCCTGAATATACCCATTGGAATTCTGCCCCAGTTCAGAAAGTTGCTTGGACCTACCTATTCCTGTTTCTGGTCTCAAAAACCCATCCCCAGAAGTTTCTCATCCTTTATCCATTACATATCAGCCACGCAGTAATCTCGATATTCCTAATCCTTTCCATGAGTATTTATACCTCTTGATTACTCTGTCCAGAGTATTCTTGTCCATTCTTACAATGTTTATTGTTTTTACAATCACTTGAAACTTGAATCTGCCCTTGTCAAAGAGGTTGTATTCCTTAAATGATAAATTTTTAAATCTGATCATAAATTCAACCGTATTAATTTAGTATGGTGCTACCCATTTATAATTCCAGGACGGAGGGTACATGGGCAGGAAGATGGAGATTCTGAGGCCAGACTGGACCACATAGCAAAGCTGTCCTTAGAAAAACAGACAGAAACACAAATAAACACGAAACTCTGTCTTGGTTTTTAGATCTCCCTCTATGTTTTAATGGATGGCCCTAAGAATGGTGTCTACTTCCTGTTTGGTAGCCAAATTGAGACATCTTAACCTAGTCATGACTTTTCCAATCTTCAAAGGTAGACCCCTTTGAAGGTGACTGAATCATAAGGAATATAATCTCATAAATGGCTTAATCCACTGATGGGTGCATAATTTAGTGGCATTGTGGGGGTGACACAGAGCAGAGAGTGGGACCTAGTTAGAGAAACCCACCCACAGATTCCAGCTCAGACACTTGTTTGCCCAGCAATCACTCTGTTTACTGAGTCAACTCCCCAGCCCAGGCTCATTAAAAAAAAAAAAAAAAAAAAAAAAAAAAAAAAAAAAAAAACCTAAGAATAAGAACTCTTTGGAGCCCACAGTGAACAGGGAAGAAGCTATTCTAACATTCTGATCTGTCCAGCTCAAGCCAGTTCTTTAACTAATTAGATAGGAAGATCTGAGACTCATCTAACTCCTCAGAGAATAAAATGAGTCATCCCACAACAGGAGTGAAACAGGAGGGGGAAAAAAAAGGAAGAAAAGGAGATCATAGATGGTAACAAAGGAGGCAATTGGCAGAAAACCTTATTATTCTTTGAGGTGAAGAGAGTTTATTGGATTTCTAGCAAAATCTACTTTATCTTCTCAATTTGATCAGATTGATAAACCCTCTGAAGATTTATACCTTGCTGTCACTGATGCCCTGACCCGTCTGGTGACTGTGACCATGCTCAAACATTAAACGGGAGGAAAATAAATGTGCGTTCTTTCTGCCATGGCACCTGCATATGTCCTCAGTCTGACACATCGGATTGAGCTGAGACACACAGAAAACCTGGATGTGCTGAGCTGGAAATGGCTGCAGTCCGTTCCCAGGCAGCTGTTTTATTTTGAGCAAAGCTGCATGTAATACTAGATGGGAATAATATTCTTTTTTTTTTTTTTTTGGAAGAGGAGCCAGCCAAACGTTTCCTTGTTTCTAAGTTTGTCCCCTTATTGGGTCCCAATAAGGAACTGAGAGGGCCTTCCAAGACATCTCTGCTAAATGTGTCATTCGAGATTCTTCCCAGCCAGACCTTTAGTAACTGGAGAAAAATGTCTCCAGGTGAATTGTCTGAGGATAAATCGTTTCGATCTGCAAAGAACTTCACTCTATTTAAGCACTCTCTCCAAGGCTACTGGGAAATCCTTTTTCATTTCCTTTTATTTATAGTCAGGGGCCAATATTTATTGTGGTTTCTGATAGTATACCAAACAAGGTGTCCCCCATCTTATTAGCTAGGTGTGAATTCTCTCTTTTGTATAAGAGGAGTAAAACTTTGCTCTATTTTGGAAAAGCATAGATTCCTCATGTGCAGAAAGACAAGCAGAAAATAACTAACTAATTTCGTGTATAATTCAGTTAATGGAGAGAGTCCTTTGTGTCCTCCCCCACTATCTCGCAGACAGGGGTGAGAAACAGACATAAGATGGCTGACATTGAATAGCAAATCCAAAGCTTCCGAGACTAAGTCAGATTTCCAAGAGATAAGCTTATGGAAAAGACCATACTTTCTTTTTGAATGTATTCTACCACTTTTTTTTTAAAGAAAGAAACTATTGTTTTGTTTATTTCTTCTTTTGACACTTGCAGTTGGAAATGGTGATTTTATTTCCATGTTTGCCTTTGATTTCATGAGATGACCCTCACTTTCTGCTTGGGATTTCATTTGATCTGTGAGGTTTCTAAGACTTCCCCCAAGTCACAATAGCCTGTGATGAAATTTCCATGAGAAATGGACCGAGGAGAGCAAGCATATCTGTATAGGGAGACCCAGTGATGCCTAGAAATGCCTCAGAGGTCTCTGGGAGAGGCCCCTAGGCCTCCTGTCACTTTGCTCTGAGCTTGATGTTGCTGCCTCTAAAAACTTCACACACTTGCCTCAAGAGAGCTTAGCAGGATTTGAAGACAGTCACATAGCAAGGTCTGGAAATTGACCATTGATTTTTTTTTAAAGAATATTCAAAATAAACTACTCAATTTTTCCATCAGATGCTGAGTCATCTGTATTGAAGGAAAGCACATACAAGTCCTTGGAAATAAACTGTTTTTCTTCTACTTTTAAAAAGGATTTTAAATTCTGCGTGTTAAGATCACTTGCTGTGGGGTTGAGGGTGGGAACAGGAGGAGAGGAGGAGGCAATAGTGTTTAAATACAGATCCTTTGTTCGGCTTCACCCCAGCCCTGTAGACTCGGAGTCTCTAGGTAGCCTCACCACGTGAATGTATTTTTATTTGTTCTAAAAGTCAAGGTTCCTAGTTAAGAAAGTTCCTCCCTGGATTGATATCAAAGGGCAAAAGAAAAAGGAGAGGCTATAAAATGTATCTTAAGATTCCCATGACAATATTCTCTAGAGAACTAAAATATTAGAAAACATCTCTGAGCAGAAGTAGATTTGGCTGTTGGGGGTGACAGTCTGGTTTTGTTCTAGCATCTTCCTCTGTTTTCATGTGACTGTAGCACGTCCTGTTGTCTGTTCTTCTTTTTATGGGCCGTTGTAAGCACAGCTTGCTCTTCCAAAACCTAGGCTTCAGAGCTAACAAGACAGTTCAGCAGGGAACGGCACTTGCCACCAAGCTTGTGACCAGAGTTAATTTCTCTGAAGCCACACAACAGAAGGAGAGAATGGACTCCTGCAAGCTGTTCTCTGACCTCACAGGTACACTGTGCCACATGTATCCCACCAAGATACACACACAGGATAAATGTATTCCTTACAGTATGTCAAAGTCAAAAGAGTTTGAGAAACACTGTGATCTAGGTGGCCCCCGCCTGGTGAATCTGATCATGGTAGGTCCTGAATGGACACCTTATAAACACAGTTGTGTAGTCTGCGGTCATTGCTCATTTTGGTTCAGGATTTGGTCGTCACCAACAGCCCCAAACTCAGTTGTGCAAGGGGATGAGATTGGTCTGTTGGTCTTGAGTCTGCTTGTGAAATTACAAACCCTCTGGCTTCAGTATCTCCTGTGGGCCAAAGACATGTACCTCACCCTTTGACTTCTTTCCTGATTGGCACTCATACTCCCAAGCAGTCTTGGAAGTGACTTTCTAAAGTTAATGTTTTCTGAAGTCTTTAAACTCTAATTATTGGCTGATGGATGTCCCTTCTCAAGGGCACCAGCCTTCTCATTTCACCCATACAAAAACTGGATGGAGTTAACCATATGCCTCTGCTTCCCTCTGGCATTCTGCCTGTATTAGACAGGTTTCTCAAGAGGGACAGAACCAGGAGAATTAATAAATATTACAAAGAGGATTTATTAGATTGGCTTAAAAGATTTGGTCCCATGGTGACCATCTGTGTGCTAGAGAAGTTGAAAGCCAGTTAGCTACTCAGTCCACGGGCAGGATCCTTCAGCCGTCTGAAACTGGCCATGAAAGCCTGGAAAGTTCCTGGTCTACAGCCCGTGTTGGGAGGCTGAAGAAACTGGTCTCTGATGTCAGCGAAGGAGAACAGTAGTCATGGCAGTAATGTGGTAGATGACCAACAGCACATTGCAAGGCATACAGAGATGCAAGACGGTCCTGGGAAGACCTCTTTTTGTCTAGATTGCCCCTGGAAGGCACAACATGATCTTGGGGGGCAGGGGGCTTCCTTGTTCAGTTAATACTTCCAGGAAATACCCTTACAGACCCTAGAGGCATGTCTCTTATGGGTCCCAGATCAATCAAGTTGAGAACCCAGGTGAGCCACATTACCTTTGGAATAAATAGGATCATCTGCATTACTAGGCAATGATAACTGATGCCCCCAGACAGTCTCTACCTACCTCTCTGCTAAACCATAGATTGGAATTACTGGAGCCTAGCATATTCCTTAGAACTCACTCGGGGAACTGGCTTTCAAAGTGAGTAGCAACAATGTCCCCAGAGATCTTGCTGAAAATGTAATTTAGGAGTCCACCTCAACCCGTATGATGAAGACACTCTGAAAGAATAGACCAGCCATCTCTGTTTTACTGTAATTCTTAAGTTTATGTATCCAAATGTTAAAATCGCTGTAGAAATACTTGTCTGGCATGTCTGCACGGGTTTCTAGGTTGGACTAGTAAAGGAAATGCAAACAGAGACTGTACTTTGGTTTCCTGACTGCTCAGACCTGAATAATCACACAGAAACCATATTAATCACAATGTTGTTTGGCCAATAGCTTAGGCGTATTCTTAGCTAGCTCTTACATCCTAAATCAACCCATTTCTATTAATCTATACATTACCACAAGGCTGTGGCCTACCAATAAGGTTCCACCGTCTTTCTCCTTTGGCAGCTACACAGTGCCTGTCTGACTCCATTTTCTCTCTGCAATTAGTTTAGTTTTTCTGCCGGCTCTATTCTACCTTACCATAGGCCAAAGCAGCTTCTTTATTAAACAATAGTAATAAAACATATTCATAGCATACAGAGGGGAATTCCCCATCAAGGAAAGAAGACACACCCTGAATGTAGGCAAGCATGATACACGAGTCCCTAGACTGAACAAACAAGGAAAAAGGTGAACAGAGAACTATCATTCAACTCTTTGTTTCCTGACTGTAGAAGCAAAATGGCCAACTTCTTCAAGTTTCTGCTGCTATGACTCCCCTGTCATTCCAGACTGCATGCTCAAACCATGAGCCAAAATGAGTCCTTCCCTTCTTAAGCTGCTTTTATTGGGTCACAGCTATGAGACAATTAACTAATACAGCAAGGCAGATGCAAATGTATTGGAAACTTCCTAGACACCTAATAGCAAAGATGAAGCAGCTTCTTCCAATGCCCTTCAAGAAATTTCATATGATGACACATTGTCAAACGAAATTGTTCATTCCTTGGCTCTCCAGTGGCAATCTCCTCGCTGTTCTTACGGTTGTACTAGTTGAAGGATGGGGACATGTGAGCAGAGAGCTGGTTAATATGAATCGAGCATAATAATACAGCTTTGGAACAGCAGCATTCGGGGGGGGGAATGCTTAGAGTTTGTATTTGTTAAGTTTCCCATGCTAAATCATCCTGTGCCAACTGGGACCACCAGCTGAAGAAATGAGAACTTCATGAGAAAACATTCTTCCTCACGGCAATCCAAGTCTTCGTTGGCCTTCTTAGTTCTGTTTTATGTCTTCTCCCTTCGACATTAGTACAACTCAGATAATGCTCCAGGTCTGGGATAGAAGTTACCAAGCAAGCATCGTGGTAAATTTGATCCCTAGCACTGAAGAAAAGAAAATAAACAAATCAGTTTTCTTATCCAAAGTGTACAGGTTTGTTTGGCACATTGTCTAGTCACGATCTTAATCTCCCAGTTATTGCCCCATCAGACAGTTCTTGAAAGGTAAGACACCTTGGGGCCACAGCTTTCTCTCAGTGTGTGTATGGCCTAGAATCCATTTGTATGTTCATAAAATCCTTTTCTTTCCTGATGTCAACCCTCTCCTTCGTTAATCTGTTACTTTGCAAACCCAAGTACACATCTGTATGTTGAGTCTTCCATACATACATTTCTGATGTCTTCGCTCCACAGACTGAACTCACTAACTGAGTTGCAATAAAGACTTAGAACCAATTATCAGGAGTGAACACAGAGTCTACTTAAGGCCCTCTCGTTTCTACTATAATGGACTGCTTTATATATTTATTTTATTTTTTTTTAGTTAGTTTTAGTTTTACAGTGCACACAGCATCCCTACCTTTAGAGGGGGACCACTGTTATACAACTGTCTCTGTTAACCACATGATGCTAAATTAGAAACCCTGACCCAGGTGAAGCCACTTGGAGATCCAAGCTTAACTCAGCTTGGCCTTGCCCCACACTAAGCCATTATGCTTTTTATTCTCAGACTCTTCTCGGGGACAGCATCTGCCCTTTCTCTACAGCCCTAAGAACTGGTGGCCATGGGCTTCTGAGACTCCACAGGCCATTGTAACTCCTCCAAGGAAGAGGATGAGAAGGACGGTGACCAGAGAAAAGACACATACAAGCACAATAAAGCTGGCAATGGCAAAGGTGAAATTGGTGTCCTTGACAACCCAAAATCCGCAGAAGAGCAATGCCCTCATTCTGTAAAATCTTGATAGAGTCAGGAAAACTCAAAAACAATCATTGGTTTGCAATCAAGAGCCACGTACGGTGAGATGAATATCCCTCTAAGTTATTTTACTAATTAATAAATGGAAAAATCAGCCCGAGTACATTTTCCAAGATCTATGATTCTAAATATATATCTTTCCCATACTTGTGCAGCTTATTTCTAATACAGAAATAGCATGAACTACTCCTTGACTAGAGTTCTGTTATTTAAGTGAATTTTAATGTTTCCTCCTTGGGTGTGTGTAAGAGAGAAAGAGGGACAGAAAGGGAGAGAGAGAAATAGACAGATACCAATAATGACAGACACACATAGACACACACACATAGACACACACAGACAGAGAAAAACAGAGAATTTGTCCTGAAGGTAAAATGTGTGGCTTTTCATGAAGTCAAAATGAAGACTCACTGTGAAAAGAAAGCCTGTTGCAGAAACTCTGCCCAGCCTGGCACACCGGCATCAGAATGTCTAAGCACAGGGGTGTCAACCTCACCACTGACCTTGTTTTAAAGCTGCTATGTCAGCCCCTTATTTGGTTCTGGTGAGACTCCAAACAAGGAACCAAATCACAACGTGTTGATAGTATTTGCTGACGTACCGTGAGCAGTTAGTTATGTGGTGAAAAGCAAGGCCTGGGCAGCCCTGATAAATTTGAATGAACACAAGAAAAGGTTACATTGCTCTGCAAACAGTTTTTATATATAAATGTCACATGAAAGGCAGTGGTATTAAAGATTTATGCTGTGGGGTTGCCTGGAATCCATCAGCCAAGCGCTGTTGTTCCTTGAGTCATGGATGTAGTGGCCCTTTCTGGTTGTTTAATCTGAGCCCTGCTTTCTTAGAACTCTATGCTGTCAAAACAGTTCTTTGTTCTTAGTTTATATGTGTAAATTACTATTAAAGAGAACCAGGAACATTTTATTTCCTTTATCAAAAACAAAAGGCTAGAGGTGAGTATAAGAAATGCTGACAAATCAGACTAGCTCCTGAGAACACAAGTGGTTTTCACACATAAAAATGTCCTTGGAGGGACTGGGGACTCAAGTCACGAATGAAGGCCTGAGTTGGTCTTCAAGACCCACATAGAAAGAAGCCAAGCATAGTGATGCTGGGGAGGCACAAACAGGTAGATCCCTGGGGCCTAGACTCACTACTCACCTAACTTACCATACTTGGCAAGCTCCAGAATAGTTCCTACTTTAGAAGGAATAGGAGGTGTGGCCTGTTGAAGTAGGTGTGGCCTTATTGAAGGAAGTGTGTCCCTACATTGGGTGAACTTTGAGGTTGTAGAAGCCCAAGCCAAGCCTGGTGTCTCTTAATCTCTTCCTGATGCCTGAGACCCAGAAATGTTTGGGCCTTTTTTGTTTCTTTTGTTTTGTTTGTTTTTGGGTCAAGTTTACTGAACTATATCATGTAATTGGGAAGCTAATTCTATCTAATTCTAAACACGGCCCTAGCTCATTCTTTTATTCTAAAAGTTACTCTTTGTGGAATTAAGTCATTAACTCTGTATTTAACTCTAAATTTTGATGGTCTGGGAGTAGAAAGTTAAGGACTGAGCCTACTAAAATCTAGTTCACCAAAGACCTATTTTAGCCAAACTTACCTTGAGTTTCAACACTATTTCTTGCAGCTCCCAAGGGCTCATGAGAAGTTTTGTTTTATCTGTCTGGTTCTGGGTTCCCTGATCTGAGATTTTCCCCTGATATCTATCACCTGCCTTGTGTCTCCTCGCATCACTGATACTTTGTTCTTATTAAAGGTAGATCCTTGGGTGTTTGTAGTCTAAAAATAATCTAATCATTTCTACTTATTCTTGGCTTGTAAGGGAAATGGCTGGCTTTCCATTCTAATTTACATACCATACCATCATACCAGAATTTCTCTTTCATATTGTGTATTGTTTAGGTATATTTTTAGACAGTACATGTCAACATTACTATTGCCTAGTTATTTTCATCTTATAAAGTTTTTTCATCTATTGTATAAATTGTTAATAGAGTGTGCTAACTATGTATATTAGCAGCTATGTCTGTAGTTTTATTATTCCATATTTCTTCCAAGATTTTTTTTAACTAATTATAGCTCAACCCATGTTTGGAACAAAAGTTACAGGGAAAGCCTCCAGTTTCCTGGTGACTTGAACTTATTTGCATTCTCAGGTTGCCTCTTCACTTAAGCTGGTCTTGAATTGGCATTTCTTTTGCTTCAGTTTCTCAAGGGTTGGGATTACAGGTGTGTACCCCCCCCCCAAAAAAAAACCCCTGCTAAGAAAATGGCAAGAGTAACCATGGCTTCTCCAAGCCTATAAATTTGGAATCTCTAAAATCCCTTGACATTCGTTTACTTAGACAGCCACTTATTTTCTGGGCTCATCATATGTTACTTAAAGACACTAGTTAACCCTTCACATGCAGATAAAAGTCTATCTTCCAAGTTTGACAAGTTCATAGGTTTCCTTACTGCTTTCCAATTTGCCACAAAAGCCAGTTATTCTGAATATTTCATGATTGTATGAAATGACCTCCATTTTCTATAAGCTTCTATGATGATTTCCTTAGTATTTTTAGAAACCCATAGTCACCACCCAGTTCCATGTATATTAGACTTTTTGTAAGAGACAGCATATTACTTATTAGCATAAAATTCTGCATTGTTTTGTCATTAGTACAAACACTTGCATAGCTAACACTTTTATTTACCTTACAGTACATGTGGATGTCTGGTATCTGTTGATCCAGATAGGGGGTAACTCAGCTCTGCATAATGAGTCTCTCCTCTTCCTCTTGGAATTCACAGCCTAATCTATCCATGCCCTTTTCTTGGTGACAGCGTAAGTGTAAGGGCCAGGCTCACCAAAATAGAGCATCTCCAGCTTCGGATTCAGTTGAGTCACACTGTTAGCAACCCATTGGTCAAAATAAGTCATGCTGTAAACCACACATCAAAGAATGAAGAAATAGTCTCCTTCTGTACAGATAAAAGGTCATGTGTGTGTGGTACACATCTCATTTACCTTGAAAAGAGATCTTTTCAAGTTAAATCTGCTGCCAGATATAAATATGTGTGTTTATGTGTGTGTGTATGTGTGTACGTGTGTGTGTGTGTGTGTGTGTGTGTGTGTGTGTGTGTGTGTGGTAGTTTGATGTAATTGGCCCCCTCACAGGGAGTGGCACTTTTAGGAGGTGTGCCTTTGGTGAAATCGGTGTGATCTTATTGAAGGAAGCGTGTTACTGTGGGGGTGGGCTTTAAGGTCTCCGTTGCTCAAGAGACCACCCAGTGTCTCGGTGTCTCAGTTCACTTTGTGTTACCTGCACAAGATGTAGAACTCTCGGCTACCTCCCCAGCACCATCTCTGCCTATGTGCTGCCATATCCCACCATGACAATAATGGACTGAACCTCTGAACCGTAAGCCACCCAATTAAATGTTTTCCTTTATAAGAGTTGCCATGGTCATTGTGCCTCTTCACAGCAATAGAAACCTAAGTAAGACTATATGTTTTTGCTTTTATTTTGTAATTTCCATGTCTTTTGGGGACTTATGTGTATAAACAACTAAAACCAATCTTGCTAAATTAGTCATGAGATCAGTTAATTGGTTAATCAGGAGGGTATGGAGAAGATCAAGGAGTCAGAAAGCTCATCTAGGTAGAAAAAGTCAGGACAAGGAAAGCTCCTAAGCCCTGGGCAGCCAAGCTCTGTGGGGCTCAGTCAAGAAATGGGTGGGAAGGGAAGCACCTACCCTCAAGTTGCTCTACTGAAAATAGAAATTCCACACACAAGGATGATCTGAGGGTTTCTGTCCAGCCTGAGACTCAGGTGTCAGAGTGCAATCCTCTCAAATCTACCCAGAGCAGGAACAAATTATTTCCAAGGGAAAGTCAACGTTTTGTCATCAGGAGCGAGAGGATAGTGTGCACAGAAGGCAAGATCAACAGGTCTGCACACCAGCAGCTGTGCAAGCTTCTCCGTGAGACACTCAAGAACACTAAGACTGCCTAAAGGAGTGCATTGTGCTAACCCACCTACATACTTCTACCTATCAAGAGTGTGCAGGAAGAAAGAAAACTGATGTCCTAATACATATTGCTTGCTTTAAAAAAAAATGGAATCAGAGACTCCAGAGCTTTGGTTTGCTACCTACCCGACCTTGAGCAAGTCACGGTCTTCATTTCTATAAGTAAAAAACCTGACTGATCTAACTCACAACACTGGCATAGATGGATGAACAGATACATCAGCAAACTTGTAAAAGTGGGGAGGGATTCCCATTGGTCAGCAGCCTTTATGCAACTCATGACACCCATACAAGTTGGAAATGGTGAGCTCATCTCCGTGGCCCCCAAACTTTCTGCCAATCTACTGCCTCGCCCATTAATGCAGGTGAGTCAGGAAAACAATCTTGTGGAAGTTCATTGTTTCTGCTGAAAAACCAAAGAAATGGTCTTCCTCTTGAAAAGCATACCAACAGGCTATCCAAATGGTCGGACCCAAGAACATGGACATACAAGTAACATCATACAGACTGGGTAGGTCGATAGGTATGTAATCAGGAATGCACACGTGCACATGCATACACATATGTAACAGGAATTGAAGTGAGAGACTATGAGAAGAGAACAAGGGGTGGGTATATGGAAGAGTTTGGAAGGTAGTAAAGGAAGGGGAAATGATATGGTTATATTATAATCTCAAGAAATTAAAAAAAAATAGTAAAACAATACCCCCTCCAAAGAAAACTACTGACAGTACTCAAGACATGGGGGCTGATTGGAATGTAACCTTTACAAACCCCATGCATGAGCTTTTCGCTGTAAAATCTAGTGTTCCGACATCATAAGAAATATAAAGTTGTGGGCTTGAGAGGTAACCTCATCATTAAGTGCTTGACCAGCAAGCTTGAGGATCCGCTCCTAGCATCTGTGTAAACAGTTGAAGGAGCGGCATATCCTACTATAGGGGAAGTAGAGATAAGAAAATCCCTGAGGTTTCCAGGCCAGCTTAAGTGTCCAATCATTGTAGGTGTCCAATCAAAAACTACAGTGGAAGCCATGCATGGTGGTGCACACCTTTAAGCCCAACATTCAGAGGGCAGAGACAGACAGATCCCTGTTAGTTCTAGGGTAGTCTAGTCTGCATAGTGAGTTCTAGGATAGCCAAGGCTGCTACATAGAAAAACCTTGTCTCAATAAATAAATAAATAAATATAGTGACGCCTAACTTGGGTCCATCATTTTAGCCAGTGTTGTCTTCAGCCTTCATCAGAGACATCTCTTATTGTGGAAGACACTGCTTAATGCAGAAAGTCATGAGTGCCCAGGGGTTAAGAATAACTGGTGGCAAAGTGCCCTTTATTAACCCTTTATTAAGTCTCCAGGAACATCACAGAAGAAGCAGGGGCAAAGGGTATAAAAGCCAGGGGTAGGGCAATGCATAGCAAAATGACCTTTCTAGACACGACATGGCTGTTAGTCATGAATTCGCTGTGTCTGTGACTGCCCGCACCAGACCTGCAAGTACTGAACCCTTCAACTTGTGATTGTGGATGGGGTCCCTCCCTGAGGGACAGAGTAGTTACCGGTTGCTGCAAGAGGTAGGGTTACATTTTCAGCCATGCAGCCCCTGATAAGCCTCCTGTGCTCATAGGAGATAACCTCTTATCCATGTTCACGTAAGCAACCATGATTAAACTCCATGGATCACATGCAGCTAGAAGACATGGAAGTCAGAAGGAAAGACACTGAGAAGAAAAAGAGGGTTAGCCAGAGACAGAGAAACTGGGGGTGAAAGTAGTTAAAATTCATATATGTGTGTGTATGTGTGTGTATGCATATGTACATATATAAGTGTATGTATATATATGACTGCAAGTATATGTGTGTATATATGTATATACACATATGTGCACATGTGTAAGTATACATGCATACATATATATTTATGTATATACGTATATTCAAAGAATAGAAATGAATAAAAAAAACAAGCTATGAAAGAAAGAAGGTAGGTAGTATAGAGAAAGAAAGCCAGTGTTGACCTCTGGCCTCTATACCCACATGCTAACATGTGCATGTGAACCCACACGCATATTTTTAAAAAAAGAAAGGAGATATTTTTAAAAGGTTGGAGAAATAGCCGATAATCCTATAAAGTGAAACACCAAAGGCAGACAAAGAAAAGTGTTACATTAAATATAGAGCATCATGGTTGCCCAGCAAACAGCAGTGCTACATAGCACATTAGCTAGTCTCACAGAATACCTTTCAGTTCTTTACACCAAGCACCAGGTCTTTGATTTAACCCTAGAAGCCGATGGAGTGAGTGCTAGGACAATTGTGTCCACACTAACCCAGACGGAAAAGTTGGTTCTCTTGGTTCAAAATGGTGCCTTGCGTGAGTAGGTGGCAAGGCCAGGCATGTGCTTCTGCACAGTCAGGTTCCAGGTTGGGACCTGCTTTGTGACTCATTATCGTTGTTCCTTCATTCTTACAGTAAAAGAAATGTTGTTCGGGATATTATGAAGTTTGGTTTTACCTCGTGGCGTCTTCAACCCTACCTGGTATCTCTTTCCTCAGAGACCTTCTGTGGCAGCACCATCTCAGCATCTGTATTTCCGGGAATTTAAGCCCATTAGGAAATGGCCCTAGTGCATCCCTGTTGAGGGTAGTCCCAGAGGAACATATTACCAAAAAAGAGAATGAGAAAATGCCACAGAGTAGAAAAAAATTTTCAGAGATGAAGGACACAGAGAAAGATGATAATGAATGTCCTGAATTGATCCTAGAAAGCACTTTCCACCCCAACACACAGACATGATTGGATACTCCTGCAAAGACACACAGACACGCATGTAGAAATAGAGATGGACACACAGATTTAACGGCGTAAACGAATGCAGACAGATTGTAAAAATATATATACAGCTTTTAATGGTGAAATAGACTTACAGAACCACCGTTCCCGCGGAGACCAGGAAAGCAGAAGGAGGGATGGCTGGGAGCATGCCTGCCAAATTTATAGGCCAACATTAGCCTGAGGAGAACATGCCCCCTAAGGGGCGGGACTTATCCCTACATCTCCCCTTTTTGTCTAAATAAGACAGAACTAAACCAAATACAACTATATACAATAACAACAAATAATAAATATAACAAACAATATTGAGAACAAAAGCTTTACTAAACATTCTATCTCAAGGAGTCCAAATAATGTAGAGAGTAACTACAATTATATAATCTTCAACTCCGTCAAAGATCTGAGAAGGGAATAAACACTACTCAACAAACGAGATATATCCAAAATGTGCAACAATTGACAGAGACAACTGACTACCTGGGCAATCACCCAAAGTCTCGTTTGCAACGTTGAGTCAACCAATTTTGGCTAAGGCCTAACATAACTGACATACCATTATAAAAGGCAAGGAACTTTTCAAAACATTTAGGTGTGTGGCCTGAGATCCATACTACCTACTTGGGAACAAAAAACTCCTCAAAGACATACAAATATCCTTCCCTGGAAAAATGTACCAGCAAGCCTGTCAGATGGGAGTACAGGCTTGAGCCTGGATCTTGATGAAACACAGATTCTGATTCAGTAAAGGCAAAGTCAAGCCCCAGAGTCGGCATTTCTAGTAAGTTCCCAAGTCCTGTTGATCTTAAATAGTAAAACCACAGAGAGTCACAGTGGTTATGCAGGAATGGATGCTCCAATGAAGCGGGGAAGAGACTAGAGAAACATGACCCTGGAATAGTTTGAAAAACCCTGCTGACTGCATTCGTATTTTGACTACCAGACTACCAGAATAATAAAGAAAGGGCAGCCTGTGTACAAAATGAAGCTAAGAGATTCCATACGGACATGTTAGGACAATCAGTTACTTTCCAGTCAATGGTAAGCATTCATTTAACCAGGACTTATTGACTACAGGAGTGCATATCAGCACTGTCACCAAAATACTGACTCTTGCTGCATTTACATCCTAGTTAGGTCATTAACTGGGCTTCCAGGCTACTTGAGTGGTAGACACATGTTACTGCATGCCATGAATAAAAGATCAAGTTTTACAAATGAAAGTGCTGCAACCTTAGTGAGAAATTGGTCAGCTTAAAGCCAGTCAGCCAGTAAGTTGGGGTATAGATTTGAGCCCAATTTCATTCTATGCTTGTCCTCTTTCTAGCGTCCTAGTGAACAAATCTTACAAAATGAAATGTTTGTTATGATCACTTTACTATACAACCTTGTATCCTTGTTGTTTACGAGGTCTCAGATCACAGCATCCTATTGTCAGACATGAAATGATAAAGGAGGAGCTTACTCTGTTTTTATTATGAAAAATATGTCCTCTGGGTCCTGGATGTTCGCATCTAATTTCCAGCTGGTAAACAGGCAACAATATCATATGTGAGTCATCTAAAATGCTCAATTTTGTTTAGTCTCTCAAAGGATTTACTTGTATTTTGTGAAAGATAGACTTGAGGTCTCCATGTTACTACTACATCAATGAAAACATTACAGTGAGATAGCTCAGCTGGTACAGATAAATGATAGATAGATAGATAGATAGATAGATAGATAGATAGATAGATAGATGATAGATAAATAATAGATTTGTATGCCCATGCATGTACACACACATTATAGATAATAAAATAGGAGAGAGAGATGATGGAGATAGATAGATAGATAGATAGATAGATAGATAGACAGATAGATGAAATATGGATACATAGATATATAAATAAATAGATGATAGATAATGAATGATTGATAGAAGATAGAAGATAGATAGATAGATAGATAGATAGATAGATAGATAGATAGATAGACAGACAGATGAAATATGGATACATAGATATATAAATAAATAGATGATAGATAATGAATGATTGATAGAAGATAGAAGATAGATAGATAGATAGATAGATAGATAGATAGATAGATAGATAGATAGATAGATGATAGATAATAGATAAGAATTACTATGGCTAAATCAATAGGGAAATAATAGGAAAGCTATAAAGAATCACTTCTTCTGGCAGCTCATTCATATAGTGTTCAACAGTTCACAGAGAAATTGATCTGCCAAGTCTACAAAGTCAATTGTTGTAAGAACTTCTGGAGTCAAATGACAATGCCATCCTTCAGATACAATTTTTAGAACTGGCATAAAGTTGCCAGGGTGTGGAGATAGGGAGACTGAGACAGACTTGCAGGTGGGACAGGCCAGAAGCTGTGTGCCTGAGACCCTCGTGATTTAAAGACACCAGATGATGCCTCTCCTGCTGTGTCTAGATTATTCTTTATTCAAAGTTCTCTTTAGCATAAGATGCTTAAGGTAGCCAACACAATGTTTTTCAGACACGGGATAGAACTTTACATATTGGATACGTGCTATGTAACTTACGCAATGCTCAGTTAGCATTCTCTTCACTAAGCAGTGTGCTTAGTACAGGGTGGCTGTGGCAAGGCAGGAAAACCGTGGTACCCATCTGTTGAAAGCAAAGTGACTTTGATTGGCCTGAATGGCCTCGTTTACCCTTCTATTTCCTATTAGGCCCCCACTCGGACAACAAATGATGCAGTCCCTTTGTTTCTGGCTAACTCTCCTGCTTCCGCAAGCTTCACCCTTCGCCAGTTTGCTGATTACACCAGGAGTCCTGATGAGTATGGATCCCAGGTCCCGTGATTGGAGAAGTCTGCTGGAAATCGATAGTAACAATAGCATTGCATTAGAATTCCTCTGCGAATACCTCAAGACACATATGGATTTTTTTTTAATTTTCTAATTAAATTTTGACACAGGGTCAAATGCTGTTGTTATCACCGCATGAGGGAAGGTGAAGCTGAAATGAAGCAAAGTTAGTTAAAAAAAAAAAGCTTTTGGCTTATCTAATGATGAGCTTGCTTATATATGAGCAAGCAAAAAGGAACAAAGAAACAAACTACTTCAAAAGAAGAAAGTTTGTGTCCTTCTCCGTCATGTTTGAAAGGCATTGTGGGAAAGCAATGGGCTCATAGAAAATCCTAACTAGCAAATGATATGGAGCATAATGCTTATGCCCCAGTGTTGGAAGATCTCTCCTCACGTTCCATAAAAAATATGGGCCAGCATGGAAAACTGGCCGTAAAAAGAAAATAAACATTACCAAGCACATACCGTAAGCCACTCTGAGCTAGTGATGTCTTATCTCACTTCATTCTCTTCAAGACTTCTGGGAGTGTAGTTTCTCTCATTGGCAGGAAAAACCAGATCTTCAGAGAAGTGACTTGTCCAAGGTAACTCAAGCAGAGCTTGTAGGACCAAAGTCCCGCTCTTTCCTTGCTGTTTTATGGATTTCCCCCTTCTCCATATGTCAGCACATAAACCGATCAACTGTTAGGAATGCAACGGTCACCTAAACTCAGGAGCAAAGCAGTCAAACGTGGACACGGTCTAGTCCAGAATCAAATGAATGATTTGCTTCCAAATCCAAAAGAAATGAAGGAAGACATCGCGACACCGCAGCTTCCTCATCTGCTTCAAAAGTAAGCTCGCATGAAGTCAGTCATGTGTGATGAAGAAAGAATACGAGCAAAGGATGTGAGATTCCCCTCTGTATGCTGTGATTACCCTTGATTAATAAAGAAACTGCTTTGGGCCTATAGCAGGACTGAACAGAACTAGATGGGGAAAACTAACGCTTGTTGGAGTCTGTATGACATATAAGCCTCGAGCATTCGGATACTTTATCCTGGCTGCTGGGCCTTTTGGGAGAGGTTGGAGAACCTTTGGGACATAGGAGCCACCTGGCAGACTAGATCACTAGGGATGGGCCTTGGGATACATTTTCAGCTTCCGTGTCCTCTCTCCTCCTGGCTTATCTAGATGTGGGCAAGACACGCAGCCGGCTCCCAATGCTCAGCCACCCCAGACGCCGTGCGAAATTTCACTGCCACGACAGGTTTTTAACCTGTAGACTTTATGTTGAACTGAACTTCTCTTTTATAAAGGTCTCTGTCAAGTACTTTTTCATAGAAACAAACAGCTGCTGATACAGTGATCTAAAAGGCGTGTGTTGAAGTAATTGTATCAAAACCCCAGGAATGAATTGTCTATTCTTTTGTTCCTTTTCTTAGTGCTGGCTATAACAAAAATCCCTACTGAGTGTCCACTTCATTCTAGCAAGAAGGAAGAGACCTTTGGACTGTGAATGAACATCCCAGTTCATTCAGAACAAGAAAAGCTTAACTCTGCTACTGATTTGTACTCCCTTTCTCCCCCAAGATATCAAACACTGCAGCTACATAACAAAATCCTGAGAGAGAGCCTTGCTGTAGAGCCCACAAACTAAATGTAAAGTCAAAGAACAGCAATAAATAACCATTTATCTGTAAAACAAATCTGGATTCATAGCACTTTCTATGACTCTTTAATAAGCTTAGGAATAATATTTTTAGCTGGGCAGTGGTGATGCACGCCTTTTATTCCAGTACTCAGCAGAGGCAGGTGGATCTCTGTGAGTCTGAGGTCAGCCTGGGCTATGGAGCTAGTTCCAGGACAGCCAGGGATACACAGAGAAATTCTGTCTCAAAAAAAAAAAGAATAAAATTATTAAAAGGCAAGATCCTTAATGACATAATTTCAGAATACAAATGGCAGATAAGAAAACAACAGCAAAAACGAAAGGCAGCAAGGCTTTGTTGAACAGCTGAATGCAGAGCTTCAGTGTCTGGCCATACCAGGTCCACATCTCTGGCACATCTGCTGAGAACAGACTGTCCTCTCCTGTAGCCTCCCTGCCTTGTCTCTTTCTAGTTGCCTCTTACAGGAAACCCAGGCCACCCTTGCACTGACTATCTGCTTTGATGATCTCATGCTCACTCAGGTCTTGAGTTCCCTGTTGGTCCCAAGTTCTGTCTCCATCTGGACTGCTCTGAACTCCACACTCAGATCTGCCTGCCCAGATAGACCTTCAGCCTTCCTAAAAGGAGCTCACCATCTTCCTCTCTGTCAAAGAACATGCTGCTTTCCATGTTCCTGCTCTGGGTAAATTCTCCTCCACCAGACACAGCCCTTCTCTGGGTATCTGGCAGCGCTTTCCCTGTCCCCCTTTAGGCCTTTGTTTAGGATGGACAAGGGCTTCTTACTCTTTGCTGCTCATGTGCCCACAGGGTCGGCTGAGACTGAGGGCAGGCCGCTGCTGTCGTGTGTGCCTCAGTGTTAAAGGAAACAAACAGCATTGAAGGCCACACAGGATTTTCCTCTGGGGGTTGGAGGAGGATTCTACAAAACACTGCTTCCCAATATTTTAGTTGCAGATGCATCTTTGATTTTTCCTAAAAGCAGGCAATGGTGGCTTCAATGGTAATAGAATTATGTATGAATTGTTTTGCTGACCTTAACCCTTTGCCCTGTCCCCAGGGTTTAGAGTTCTAGGGAAGTACCCATCTATAATGAGGTTTTACTCTGACTTATTTCTTGGGGGAAATAGGCCAGATGACTCCGTCTGCTTCACATACACTAACAGTATACTCTATAAGCAAATGTGACATTTGAATGAAAAGGTTCTGCAATACTTATTCTTTTGTAATTGTAACAAAAAAATGCCGGTTTTTGTTTTTTGTTTGTTTTTGTTTTTTTAAAGAACACTCTCAGGAAGGGTTTATTTTGGCTCACAGTCTGATAGTACTGTCTGTCATCTTGAGGAAAGCACGGTGCCAGACACGTAAAGTTGCTTTCTGGGTTGCATCCACAGTCAGGAAACAAAAGTCATGAACACTGACTCTCCACTAACTTGATCTTTTCCATAAAGGAAGAAGCATTTAGAATGGGTCCTCCCATCTCAGGTGACCTAATCAAAATAAATTTTCACGGACCTGCTCAGAATCTCGTCTTTTCGGTCATCCTAAATTTCATCAACTTGACAACCAAGGTTAACTAGCACAGGAAACGATGTGATTGTTGATGGTTATAAAATAGGAGAATGTTGTGACACGCATGCACACACACACACACACACACACACACACACACGAATCCTTCTTAGGACAAGTTCAGTTGTTTTCGTTGGGAGCCCTGACTCTACTCAGCAGCTATACTACCAGATGAGGCCTGAAACAACAGACCCCAGCCTGACTTTATCTGCTGTTCTTCCCCTGGAACTTAACATCACAGTGGTAAGCCCCTCCAATTCCTCTAACTGCCATACAGCACATTAAATACATACGATAGGTCCCAAATGCAGGCAGCCGGCATGCCACCCTGATTAAGACACACCTCTCTGGAGGTTGGAGTCTACCTTCAGCCCCCACAGGGCTAGAAACTGAAGGCAGCCACAAAGCATGTTGTCATTCCAGTTATGTCTGATGCGTCTGTGTTCTTACAGCGACTTGCTCAGGTCATGGAAGACCACCTGTCTAGAATTCCCCGCTAACAGCAAGAAATGAAGACTTAACTATCATTCTAGTTTGCTTTCTGTTGCTATGAGAAAGTGCTGACCAAAAGCAACTGGGGATGGGGTATGGGGTCATTCCATCTTATTCTTTTTTAAAAGATTTATTTTATTTACTTATTATGTATACAATATTCTGTCTGTGTATATGCCTGCAGGCCAGAAGAGTGCACCAGACCTCATTACAGATGGTTGTGAGCCACCATGTGGTTGCCGGGAATTGAACTCAGGACCTCTGGAAGGGCAGGCAATGCTCTTAACCACTGAGCCATCTCTCCAGCCCCCATCTTACTCTTTCATCTCTTACTCTGTCCATCGCAGAGGAAAACGGGGTCCGTAACTAAAGCAGAAACAGAAACTTGAAGCTGTCTCTCTGGCTTGGGCTCAGCCTCTCTTGCACAGTACAGGACCGCTTGCTTCCTGACAGCACCAGCTGGGCCTTCCTACATCAATCAGTGACCAGAACACCACAGAAATGCTCATGGTTTAGTCTAGTGGAAGAAAGTCTTCCATCGAGGTCCCCTCAGCTCAGGTGACTCTAGACTGAGACAGACTGGCAATGAAAACCTAGTCAGGGCAGTCATCACAATGGCCCTTGAGCCTCTTCTGGGGTGCCCTACAGAGCTGCACAGCTGTGCTGCTGAGCTGCCCTGCGACGAGGAGCCTCTTCACTTGCTTTTTGTCTAGTTTCTCAAACTGATTCCATCGCACAACACTTTCGGACCACTTGCCTCTTAGGGGGTGCGTGCAGATAAAGACGGATAAAAGGCCTAGAAGAAAAGGAAGAATTGAGGTAACAGGATGTAAGTCCGTCGTGGACCCAAACTGACAGCTGTGTCAGGACAGGTGATTTGGGTGGGGTCACGTGATGATCCCTAGTGAACTACAGATCTCGCGCTCACGAAGTGGCTAGCGCTAGTATAGGAGAACCCCCAAGAAAGGGCTGGGAGACAGTTGCGCTGGTGAAGTGCTCGAGATAAAAGCTTGAGGATCTGAATTCAACCCCCAAACCTCATGTATAAAGGCCAGGCTTGGTGGTACTTACAGTCTCAGCGCTGAGATGGTAGAATTAGGGTGAGCCCAGGACAATAAAGCCAGCCAGCATCACCGGCTTGGCGAGCTCCAGGCCAGCAAGAGACTGGCTCAAAGAATTAGGTAATGACACCTGAGAAACAACCTTCCAGGTTGATCTTTTGGCTTACACACACACACACAGAGAGAGAGAGAGAGAGAGAGAGAGAGAGAGAGAGAGAGAGAGAGAGAGAGAGAGAGAGAGAGAGAGAGAAGAGGAAGTGCAGTGGAAGGATCTCAGAAGGAACAGTAGTTTTACCTCCTCCTGGGCCTCCCACCTCACTCCCTTTCTTTGCTCCTTCAGTTTCGTTCTATGGAGCAAAAGCTAAGAAAGGCTCAGGAAACCACAGTGAGGCCTCAGCTGTGAAAGTGTGGATGCATCAGGGGCCTGAGGGGGCTGAGATCAATACTGAGTCGAAGAGGAAAGTGTCGTGATTACTCCATCTCCTGTGTCCATTTCTCACCACAGGTCCTAACTGTAGCATTGGTCCCCGAGCAAACAGCTGGTAAGAGCGAAGAACTGAGGAGCTGAAATTTGTAACTGAGTAGAGATGGCCCTGGACTGTGTGCCTGTAATTATATGCCTGTAATTGTGCCCAGAGGCTGGAGAGACTAGGGCTTTCTAATTGCACTCCGTTTATACATTTGCCTTCTGTTTTCCTTCTTCACTAACCCTTGGCCTCATTCCCCCACCACTCCCAGTCTGTCGAGCGATCAGGACCCAGGAGCAGCCGGCGGGTAGGAACTTTTACATGTTATTCCTGTAGCATCAGTGGGTGGTGGTGTCCCGGCCCCCATGGGGCTCTTGGATGTGAAACGGGTCCATTAAACAAATGTTCAGGCTCGGTTTAGGACTGCCACTACTAAAAGGAGTTGCCCTAAATCTCCCAGGATTGTTTACGGCAGAACGCAGTATTTCCTCTGAAACAACCGTGCGTCTCTGTGTGTCTTGGCTGAACAGGACTTCTGCATTCTATGCGCTGTAAGTACCAAGCGGCCAGCCTGGCTGGGAGCCAGACTGTAATGTTTCCTTTTGCTGTTGTTGAAAAGGCATTCAGGAAAACGATTGAAGGCAATAAGGGCCTTCCTGTTCCAGCAGGGCAGGCAGGTGGGTGGCCCTGTGAACCACCCCACAGACTTGGAGTGAGTCATACCAGGAAGCTGGGCGCTTCCTTCTTCTTTGTCAATAAACTCTCTCTAAGGCTGCTGCCAGGGACAAGGAATGACGTAGCGCCAGGCCAAATTGTAGATGCTGCATTGGGATTCAGAGTCTCGGCACCCGTTTCTCCTCTCTTTCTGAGACAGCCCAGTCAGTATCCCAGGCTCAGCAAGGGCAAGGTGCGCATGGGTGGTTTCTGAACCATTCTCATTGATCAAGACCTTGACTCACCAGGTTACCCTCTAGCCAGGAAGTCAGAGCCCCTAAAACAGGCTCAGGAAGGCATCTTCCATAACGGTTCAAAAACACCTAAATTTCTCAGACTTTTCATTATATGGGAGTATTCTGCTGAAATACTGGCAGCTTGGTGTGCAAAGGGGCTCCTCTCCCCACCACGAATCTGCCGCTCAAAGTTCTCTTTGTTAATTGCGATGTAAGAAAAGAGGAGAATACACAGGAACACTTGGTTTTCCTGAGACAAATTGGATTAGTCTTATAGGAGAAATTTCTGGAATTCCTTTTCTCTTCACGCTTGAAAAAAAAAAAAGATATTAGACCAACTCCATTCAAAGATCCATTGATGGCTCAGTGGATAAAGGTACTTGAAAAGCTGAGCTAGTTGGATCCTCAAAATCAACGAAACACCTGAGAAAGTAGAAAAAGAAAAATAATTTTTGAAAGCTGCCCTTTGGCCCCCACATATACACACACAGGGACGGGGGATTAAACATTTAAATACTCTTTCATTAGTTCGGTGATAGTCACTTGTACTTATTTCTGTGTGTGAGTGTGTGTGATGCATGCATGAGTGTGCAAGTACGTGCACCCGTGTGTGCACAAAGGCCAGCGAAGGGTATTTGGGTGTCCTGCTATATGACACTTTGTCTCATTCCCTTGAGACAGGGTCTCTCACTCAACTAAAAATGCATTGATTTAGCTAGGCCGACCAGTGAATGAGCTCCCTGGATCTTCCTGGCTCTGCCCCCAAGCCCAGTGCTGAGGTTACAGGCACATTCAGACATGTCCTGATTTTACATGGGTGTGAGGGATTTGAACTCCAGTCCTCACACTTTCCCATAAGCTCTCTTACTCATTGAGCCATCTCCCCAGCCCCACTTGGACGTCTCAGCCAATAGGAAAGATCCCTTTTAATAGACTATTGTGAAGAATCCTGAGTATATTTTAAGCTAAGACACATGTCACCTCAAAAATCTACATCTCTCAGAAAGACTCAAGTTTGATCTCACAAGTCCCTAGGGAGAAAAATTTCCTCCGAGTTAAGAAAACTCAAACTTCAACAAGATTTTGGTACCTAGCTTGGCCAAATATTCAGATGACTGTCCTCGAAGAGTTTACAGATGATTTTCTTGGTGATCACAGTTCCTTTTCAGCTCAGTCAGGACTTCGGGCGATGATGCCACAGGAATTGCACAGCTGCCAGAGGAGTGAGCTTCATCATGTGGTTTAGAACTTCAAAGGTCGCCACAGAGTTTAAGGAGATGACTCACGATCGTGAAAACCTACGAAGATCCTTTGAAATTGTTCCCTTGCTTCCTCTGAACAGCTCTGGGAGTCTTCACTGCTCTGACACCATTGGGGTCAAAGAAGTTTAGCAGTAGAGTAAGGATGTGGCAGGGAAGGAGCCTGGCTGCTACCAGCTCAGGCCTCTTGGCCTGTTAGAACCTGCACCCCTTTGAATAAAAATTCAAAGAAGCCAGGGCATAGTCCTCCTTAAACCCTTTAGGGAATCCCAGGAAAAGCTTCTTAAAAGATATTGAGAGTAAGTGGCTTATGTCATCTGGCTTCTGTGCTCAGTTGTCAAGACATTACCAAACTCTGTCCAGTGTACATACGCCACTTCGGGGAGTTTAGGAGTTCTGCTGTAGTAGGAGAATCCCGGTGAAGAGTAAGATAGCCTGTTAATTCTTCACTCCAAAACTGGGAATACAAAATACTCCAAGAGTCAGTTGAGAGATTGCCAATCTACGAATAAAATGGCAAGTGTGACAGTTAGATCTGGCAGAGGAAAGCTGCTACCGAGCTGGCGGCTTGAGCATTAGCAGTTGGTCTTACCACAGTTATGCATGTTAGCAGCAAGCGGGCTTGGGGTTATGTTCAGGGCTACCTATGTTGCCCCTCTGGATTCATCTAGGTTTATTAAGATATCTGTGGTTGGCGGTTAGGCCAGTTGGGATGTTCTCGTCTAGAACAGCCCTGGCTTCAATGGTTTATGTCTGTTCATAGATGATTCGGACAAGATTCAAAGTGGGCAAGGCCTCCTGGAGCCCAGGATCAGAGCTAGTACACTGTCATCTCCTCTCATCAATCTGGACTTAGGAAATACAGAAATAAAGTTATCATATTGGTGAGAGGAACTACAAAGTTAAAGTTTAGGCACAAGCATTGCTGAAAGGCTCTGTGCTACCATGCTAATCAAACTCAGGGGGACAGGAGTAAGTCCAAGCAGTTGCTAAGGATGCCTTCTCCGACTAACACAAGTCCGAGATCTGCAATAGAAATGCCAGTGTTCCTGGGTGGAGGTCCTGCCTGAAGGTTGGTCCTCCCGCTAGAACAGTGGTTCTCAACTTTCCTAACGCTGCCACACTTTAACACAGTTCCTCAAAAATAATCATAAAATTGTTTTTGTTGTTATTTCTTGGCTGTAATTCTGCTACCGCTTTGAGTAGTAATATAAGTATATGATATGCAGGATTTCTGATATTTGACTTGTGAAAGGGTCATGTGACACCCAAAGGAGTCAGGTAGCAAGGTGGCTTTCTCAGCTATGTAGGCAATAAGTTTCAACTCCGTGTCTCTAGGCAAGTGGCTCGACATAGAGACTCGAAGGGAAGCCCATGACAGGAATGTCCCAAGTCATACGAAAACCTAGGAAATGCCTCAGTGAGAATCAACCTCTCTGAGGGCAATGAGATTTGTCTTTTATGTTTAGAATCAAACTAATATTATTTTTTATTAATTTATTTATTATATTTTTTTACATGTCAATCCCAGTTCCTCCTCCCTTTTACTACCCCCTCTTACTTCCTGCCACCTCCCCTCCCATCAGCTCCTCAGAGAGATGAAGGTCTCCCCAGGGGAGTCCACTATAACTGTCTCATCCCCACATTGAGGCAGGACCAAGGTTCTCCCTTCCCATGCCCAGACTGAGTAAGGTATCTCTGCATTAAGAATGGGCTCTACAAAGTCAGTTCATGAATTTGAGTTAGATCCTGGTTCTACTGCTAGTGGTCCCATACATTGTCCAAGCCACGCCATTTTCACCTGTATTCGGGGGACCTAGTTTGATCCTATGCAGGTCCCCCAGTTGTCAGTCAGGTGTCGCTTCTCTTCCACGTTTCTGTGGGTTTCCTCATCACAGTCTTCACCCTTTTTTTCACATTATCTTTTGCCTTTCTCTTTGCCAGGAGCTCGGTCCAGTGGTTAGTTACGGATCTCTGTATCTGCTTCCATCTGTTTCTGGAAGAGGGCTCTAGCTTCTCTGGGGTTGTGGATTGTAGGCTGGTTATCCTACGCTTTGTGTCTGGTACCCACTTATGAGTGAGTACATACTATATTTGTCTTTCTGAGTCTGGGTCACCTCACTCAGGATGTTTTGGTTTTTTTTTTTCTAGTTTCACGGAGTTCAAACTAAACTTGTGATAGTGGATACTTTTATGTCATTTGGATTAGGTCAAGGAATACCCATATATTCAGACAAGTGTTGTTCTAGGTATTTCCAGATTGGTTTAATATTTACATAAAAGTTAAGTAGATGATCTTGCCTAACATGGGTGAGCTTTACCCAATTAGTTGAAGATTGGAATAGAACAAAAAGCCAGCTAAGAGGGCACTTGTCTTGCATGACTACCAGTAGCTGGAACCTCCGTTGTTTCCAACCTTTAGAATGAATTGAAGCAGCAAGTCTTTCTAGGACTTCATCTTGTCCGTTTCAGGACTTGGGATTATCCATTCTCCATAATTTCATGAGCCGCTTCCTTGCACTGAGTCTTTGCTAACACATAAACACTCTCTCTCTCTCTTCTCTCTCTCTCTCTCTCTCTCTCTCTCTCTCTCTCTCTCTCTCTCTCTCACACACACACACACACACACACACACACACACACACACACACAAACACACACAATTAATCTCTAGAAAATCTTATGTACTTATACTTACTGAAAAACTGTGCATGGTGAGAGCAAAGAAGCCGCCGATTTCTTCTAAAGACAAACGGTTAGCTGGTCCTTGGGTCAACCATTGGTACTTCCAGCATTAGCAAATCACTTTTGCCAGCAAGGGAAGACTCAAAACCTTTACCTGATTAAAAAAGAAGCAATGACCTCCTTGTCACTCTCAATTTTAGCTGCAGGAACTGTTTAGTTAGCCTTCGCTTGGTTTGACTGCTTTTACTTTGGTTTGGTTTTGCCTAAAATGGTAAGAAGAAAAAAAAGCCCAATTTCAACCTCAGAATATATCCTGGCAGCACCCACCAATAAACCTTCCCATGTGAAGAGTCTCCAGGAAACTCCCAGAAATTGAATCCACGGGAACTAGGATGCGCAAATGCTCTGCTCTTGGAACCTGACAGGGGAAATGCTGAGAGTGAACTCACGCTGACCAATCAGCATTCAAGTTTGCTCACCTGTCTCCACAGTGACCAGAATGTTTGTGCAATGCTGAGAAATACATCACTGAAGAGATACCTTGCAGATGGGGCCCTTAGTTTGTTACTGTAATGGAGTTGTGCTTTCTCAACATGATTCACTTGAGCAGTGGTCCACAGAATCCCATTTCTGATATATTTTTCTCTTAGGGCTGCTATCCATATCTTGTATGCAAGACACCATTCCCTGGAAGTTGCAGGGGTGAAAGGAGATGACAATCACACAGGAGCACATACAGATCTCTTCTTGGTGGCTCAGTAACTTCAAAAATGTTTGTTTGCTATGAGAGGATCTTGCAAGTATAATCAAGGATTCTAATCAATGGACTTTGTGTTAATCAATAAGGAGGCTGTCCTGGCAGGTCTGACTTAATCATTTGGAAACTCATAGAAAGAGAGCATAAGCCCTCCCTAATGTCAGAGACCCCATATTTCAGGTTATGTTTCTATGTTGCTGTGGTTTGAATGCTCCCACCATAGCTCATGGTAAAATTCAGTCTGCCTTAGGAAGATACTAAGAATTAGGACCATGTGAGACCTTCACGGCTCTCATGAATATAGCCATTCATTCATGGACTCATGGATTAAAGGTTGACAACTTACTTTGCAAGTGTCTTTGCCACAGACATGCTCTCTGCCTCAGCCCATGGTGCCTTTTGCCATGTCATGATCCAGCAGGATGGCCCAAGATGATGCCAAGCAGGTGTTGACACTATGCTCTTGGTGTGCCAAGCTCACGCCCTATGGGAGCAAGCCTGTTTAGTCAATCTTCACAGTTGCCTAAGCCAATTCCTTATAGTAGATTTTCTGTGGGCTCTACTTCTCTACTTGAACGCTGACTGATACAGTTATCATCGGAAGGGAAGCAATATATGCCTTTTTGCCGTTTGAATTTCCACGAAGAGATGAGAACCTACAAAGTGTAAGAGGTAAACAGACACTTAAAAGCCAACTGGCCGGAGCGTTCCAGCATTTTCCTTCACCAGCCAAGAGACTTTGGGTATCTAAGTTTCATCACCCGTCTAGGCACTGTTTACTCATAAAATACTATTAAATACGAAATCTGGGCCTACCTATTTTCCAGGATTGTTTTGAAAACTCAAAGGAGAACATGTATGAGCGATGTTGAGTTTTCTAATTAGGGCCAAAGAGAATACAAAGGAATGTAAAGACCTCAGGCTTCTGTGCACAGATCAGAGAAATGATGTAGAGTTTGTTAGGAAATGGGTTCTTACGAGACAAAAGTCCAGGACCAGGCTAGTCCTTGTGCAAAGAAAGAGAGAGACAGAGGGAAAAACATTCCCCTTTATGAACACCACAAAAATCTACTTCCACTCCTTGAAGATTTATAATATGCTTTGAATATATATATATATATATATATATATATATATATATATATATATCCACTCTTCTTAGAGATCTGTTGCTTAGAGAGCTAAAAAGAATCTACTTTCATCCGTGTAGACACTACCTCATGTCATGAGCCCTGAGTCACTGTGGTACTTGAGACATGTATATAAAAACCTATTCTGCTGCTTTGTCAACTACCAGACTTTATTTTCTTAATTTATAATTACACTATTCCTATAGAATAATCAAATTGAATCCTTCCTATCTATTTATTGTGCTCTCTCTGGCCTTTAAATATTATAAATGGACATTTTACTATGTTTCTACTCACAAGGAAATTATGGTGGCAGGAAGCTAAGGGTTTTCAACAAACAAAAAAAATCCCTCATGAAAGGTAAAAATTTGGGCATAATGCTTAGCAAGCCTATGTCTTCTATATAAATAAACTGTTTTAATAAACATGTCTGGGTTATACAAAGCTACTCTATCCAATGTGGTCATATCTCACCAACAGTAAAATAAGCTGGAAAAGCAGTTGTCAACCATGATGTTGTGTCACTGTAGTGTTGATGCTGCTAAGATCGACACATGAGAAAAGTTTGGACTCAAGTCCAAATGGATCAAAGACCTTAATATAAAACCAACCACACAGAACATCATAGAAGAGAAAGTGGGAAGTACATTTGAACACATTGCTACCGGAGGCCACTTGCTAAATATAACCCCAGTAGCACAGCACTGAGAGAAACAATTAATAAAAGGGATCTCTTGAAACTGAGACACTTCTGTAAAGCAAAGGACATGGTCAACAAGACAAAACAGTAGCCTACAGAATATGAAAAGATCTTCATTAACCCCACATTGGACTGAGGGCTTATCTCCAAAAAATACAAAGAACTCAAGATATTGGTCATCAAAAGAACAAATACTCTAATAAAAAATGGAGTACAGATCTAAACAGAGGAACTCTCAACAGAGGAATCTGAAATGACAGGAAAACACTTAAGGAAATTCTCAACATCTTTAGCCATCAGAAAAATGCAAATCAAAACAACTCTGAGATTTTATCTTAGACCTGTAAATATAGCCAAAATCAAAAACCCTAATGACAACTTATGCTGGAGAGGATGTGGGGTAAAGGGAACACTCCTCCATTGCTGGTGGGAGTGTAAAATGGTACAGCTGATTTGGATATCAGTATGGAAAATTCTCAGAAAATTAGGAAAAAACCTTCCTCAAGACCCAGCTGGTGTAGGAGGTTCTTCTGTCTTTGTGTTGCTTTCATTGGTTAATAAAGAAACTGCCTTGGCCTGATAGGGCAAAACTTAGGTAGGAGGAGAAGACAGAACTGAATGCTGGGAGGAAGAAAGCAGAGTCAGAGAGAGATGCCATAGATCTGCCACCAGAGTAAGACATGCTGCCAAAACTTAGCCAGTAAGCCACTGCCATGTGGCAATACACAGATAAATAGAAATGGGTTAAACTAAGATGTAAGAGTTAGCCAATAAGAAGTTAGAGCTAATGGGCCAAGCAGTGATTTAATTAATACAGTTTCTGTGTGGTTATTTCAGGGCTAAGCTAGCTGGGTGGCTGGGATAAAAAAGTGGGTCCTCTTCCTGTTATACCCAGCAATACTGCTTTTGGGTAGATACCCAAAGTATGCTCAATTGTACCACAAGAACATGTGCTCAAATGTGTTCATAGCAACATTATTTGTCATAGCCAGAACCTGAAAATAACCTAGATGTCCCTCAACCAAAGAACGAATAAGGAAAATGTGGTACATTTGCACAATGGAGTAATACACAGCAGAAAAAAATAATGCCATCTTGAAATTTGCGGGCAAATGGATGGATTTAGAAAACATCATTTTGAGTGAGGTAACCCAGACTCATAAAGACAAATACAATATGTCACTTATAAGTGGTTTTAAGACATAAAGCAAAGAAAAACCAGCCTACAAACCACAATCCCAGAGAACCTAGACAAAAAATGAGGACCCTAAGAGAGACATACATGGATCTAATATACATGGGAAGTAGAAAAAAACAAGATCTCCTAAGTAAATCGGAAGCATGGGGTCCATGGGAGAGGGTAGAAGGGGGAGGGGAGAGAATGGGAGGGGAGCAGAGAAAAATATATAGTTCAATAAAAATAATTCTTCAAAAAGGAAAGTTTGGAGGTAATAATACAGTATTACTCAACAGCACCCAGTGGGGGTCACCACTACCAAGAAAAAGGAAAGTTAGTCCTAAATAGATACAAGTGCTGGGAACCTCAAATAATTATGAAAACATCAAAACAATAAACATTCAAACATCAAAATAGTAAAGATCACATCTATGTAGTAGTATGTTAACATAGCCCTTTCTTGTTGCAGGAGCTCCACCCATTGGGGTGTGGTCTCTCTCCCTTAAAAAAAGCGGCCACTTCCCTCTCCTCTCTCTCTCTGGCTTCCGGATCTGCTTCCGGCAATTAAGTTCCTTTCCTGATTGTGCAGAGGGCTGTTGTCTGGGATGGTGATCTGGGGGTTTTCCCCTTTAAATAAATAACCATTCTATTAATCATAATTCCAAACTGGTGTGGGATTGTTTGTGACTTATGCCTTCACTTTCTTGAGAATGTGTATTTAGGTTATAAATTGGAAAATTTTTAAGAAAAACTTTTATTACTTATATAACTAAAGCCATGGCAGAAATAATGCAAACCAAAAAAAAAAAAGTGATTGTCTTTCTGTCCAATTGTCTGTGTATGTTCCGTCTATACCACGAATTAAAATCAAATTCTTAAAGGGATTCATTTAATTTGAGCTTTTCTAAAGGATAAAGTCAACACATTGCCTTCTCAGTTACCCATGGTCTTGCCTGCTTTCCACAAATCCTGACAGGGTGTGACTAAGCCAAGGTATGCAGGTCTCCTAGCTGTTAGTTAGCACTGCCTCTCAGGCTTTTCCACCTCATCTAATCCCTTGGTCGCAACTTCTGAGAAATCCAACGCTACGCAGAAAGAGCCTTCTGCTTTATGGTCTTCTATAAAAGAATCTATCTCCCAAAAGTCATGGGATACGCTGCTGACTCAACCTAAAGCAGGGTTTCAGGTTGGGTCAGCAACGTGTCCCAGGAAGCACAGCCGCCAAGCTTCCTCGGAAGGCCAGGTCACAGTGCATTTACGACGAAGTCTGGATGGGTGCTGTAATGATTACTGGCACTCTGTCTAAAACCAACATCTATAAAAAGAAGCTTCCTCCCATTGCTCTCCCCATAAAACCTGTGTACTTTCCTGACAGGAAGTTGGGAAGATCTTTTCTCTACCCCATGCTCAGTTCCTTTGTAGAACGATTCAGCTTCTGAAGAGTCATGTGGATGATGGGTAGGTCTCTGATTTGTTCATGAACTGTCAGGTATGTTCATTTGGCAACATAAGCACCTCGTCATGTAATCCAAGGTGTAGGAGATTAGCCAAAATAACCATTTGTACTTAGGTTTTTATTATTTAAATTTGCATAGAGTATATTTTGATGATGTTTTCCCCTCACCCAACTCCTCTCAGATCCTCCTCACTGCCCAAGCTTTATGCTCTCTCTCTCTCAAAAACAAAATAACAAGAAACAAAAAATCCCACAAAGCTACAGAAGTGAAAACCAAAATAAACAGGTAAAGGAAGAATAAGACAAAAAAATGTCAGAAGCAAAAAATGCACATAAATATTATTGAGTTTTTGTGCTCACCAACTATTCTTGGACATGGGACCTGCCCTGGAGTGTGGTTGATTGACCCAATGATTCTTCTACACTGGAAAGAAAAACTGATTTTCCCTTTGCTGGTGGGTATCGCTTGCAGATAGCTTCTTCGATAGGGTAGGACTTAATATGGCTTAAACCTGTTCAAGTCTTGTAAGTGCTGACACAGTCTCTGTGCGTTGATATGTGTATCAGTTCTGCTGTGTCTAGAAGACACTGCTTCCTTGGAGTCACTTATCACCTTTGACTCTTTGCAATCGTTCTGCCTTCTCTTCTGCATAGGTCTCTGAGCCTTGAAGAGAGGGGGATGTTGATGAAGACTTCCTATTTAGAATTGAATGACTCTGCACGTTGTACCATTGTTGGTTTCTGTATCAATTCCCATCTATAGTCAAAAGAAGCTTCTCTGTGTGGGTTGAGCAAGGCACTGATCTATGGGTGCAGTGGTGGTATGTCATTAGGAGCAGCGTTAGTGTCATTTGTCTTTAGCAGAATAGTAGAATTCATTTTTCGCCTATGTCCATGACCTTTCCAATCTTGTCTTGACCAATTTAGCAGTGTCGGGTATGGGCTTCATCTCATAGAGTGGAGGCTAAAGCCAATAAAAAAAAACTAACTCCCATAATGTTTTTGTCACCATGATACCACCCTATCTTATAGGCATGTCACCACTGTAGGTCTTAAGGCTTGTAGCTAGATGACATTAACAAATACCTTTCTCTTCCAGTAGTGTGCAGAGTACCTTCTAGTACCATGAACCTTAGTAGATAGATGTGAAACTTCTAGGCACCAGCTCTACTTCTCCATGCTCAATGACATAATTAAATATTGACTTCCTCAACAGGGCCCTACCGTCATGTTATAGAGAAGAAACAAGAGCTCCAGCCATAGCCTGTCACATTTGAAACACTCTGTGCAAACCCTTCAGCCAATGCATGAACAAAATATAACCCATTTCTGGCACTGGAGGTTTAACTTGGTGGCTAGGATGTCAGGTTGTAACATTGTCTCCCTTATTATTTGGAAACTCCACTTAGACTCCTTTCATAAATGGATGTGTTTTAGAAAGCTTCTGCAGTAATGGGTTTCCATGTGTGTGGTTTTCTTTTTAAATGGCCTTTTGATGTGGGATGTCCTTCTGTATATGTGTTGCTTAAAATAAAATAAAAAAAGCTCAATGAATAAAGTTGTTTTGACCAATGGCTTACAGAGTAAATCCAGGCATGAAATCCAAACAGAGAAAGAGAGAGAGTAGGCAGAGTTGAAAAGAAGCCATGTAGCTGCCAAAGGTAAAAAAACGCCAGAATCTTACTGGTAAATCAAAAGCTTTAAGGTAAAATATAAAATAATAGAAATGGGTTAATTTAAAATTTAAAAGCTAGCAATAAGTACGCCTGAGCCATCGGTCAAACAGTGTTGTAATTATTATAGTTGTGTGTGATTATTTGGGTCTGGTGGCCAGGAAATGAACGGGCAGTCTCCCCTTATAGCCTCTAGTGTTGGTTGTTTCTCCCCATGTTCCCTCCTTCAGCCTTCGCTCCCATGAGCCCTTTATATAATTCTCCTTTTCTAGTCTCTCATTTATCTCCCCATTGTACAACACTGTACTTGTTTCTTTCTGAACAAATTCTCTACTCCTCTCTCACCCAGGTCCCTTACTATGTATGTAACATTATTTATATTATAGCCACATGTCAAAAGCTTAAAAAGTTAATATCCACATATATGAGAGAAAATACGATGCTTGTCTTCTGAGGTTTTCTCATTAAACTATTTCTCTAGTTTCATCCATTTATTTTGAAATTTCACAATTTCATTTTCTTGACAGCTGAATAATATTCCATTGTATAAGTGTATCACATTTTCATTATCTATTCATCAAATGATAGATATCTAGGCAATTTCCAGTTTCTGACAACTATAAATAGAGCAGCAACAAATATGGATGAACAGTATATCTGTAATAGGATATAGAATCCTTTGAGTATGTGCCCAAGAGTGGTATAGCTGAGTCCTGAGATAGATTTATTCCCAGCTTCCTAGGGGACCACCACATTGATTTACATAGTGGCTGTACCAATATGCACTCCCACTAACAATGAATAAGTGTCCCCCTTTCCTGTATCTTTGCCAGAATGTACTGTCAACTGTTTTATTCATCTTGGCCATTCTGACTGGAATGAAATGAAATTTCAAAGTTGTTTTAATTTTCATTTCCTGATGGCTAAGGATGTTGAACATTTCTTTGTTTCTCAGTCATTTGTGCATTATCTTTTGAGAATATCTGTTTCAATCTGTACCCCATTTTTAATTGAGTCATTTGAGATTTTGATGTTTAGTTATTTGGTTCTTTATATATGTTACATACTAACTCTCTGTCAAATATATAATTTACAAAGTTTTTTTTCCCATTCTGTAGGTTGCTGTTTTCCTGGATTGATGGTCTTCTATACCATATAGAAACTTCTTGACTTCATGTGTTCCCATTTACTAATGGTTGATGTTGGTGCCTGTGCTAACATTGTTCTCTTCAGAAAGCATTTTTCTGTGCCAATAAGTACAAAGTTATTACCCACTTTCTATTCTTTTGATTGAGTGTATCTGGCCTTATGGTAAGGTGCTTGATCCATCTGGAGCTGAGTATTGTCCAATAGATAAGGATCTATCTTCTCTCTTCTTCATGCAACCATACATTTTGAACAGTGCCATTTGTTGAAGATGTTGGTTTTTTGTTTTGTTTTTGTTTTCCTGTGTGTATTTTTTACTTCTTTGTCAAGAATAAGGTGTGCAAAGGTAAACAGAATCATGTCTGGCTCTTCAATTCTATCCCATTGATAAACATGTCTGGTTTATGCTTATACCATGCTGTTTTTATTTCTATAACTTGATAAAAACAACTTGAAATTGGAATGGTGGGACCTCCAACTGCTCTTTCATTATTCAGAATCCTGTTGTTTCTGGGTTCCCTCATGAAGTTGATTATTTATTCAATTTCTGTGAGGAATTATGTTGGAATCGTGGAGGATTGCATTGAATATATAAATTACCTTTGGTAGAATTTCCATTTGCACAACATTAATCATATCCTATTGATCTATAAGCATGGGAGTTCTTTCCATATTCTGGTATCTTCTTCTATGTCTTTCTTCAATGTCTTGAGGTTTTTATTTTACTTGCTTTGCTAGAGTTATCACAAATTCTTTTGTTGTTTTGTTTTCTTTTTTTGTTTTGTTTTGTTTACTTTTCTTTTCTTTTTAAGGCTATTATAAAAGGTAATGTTTTTCTGGTTTCCATTTCAGTATATTTGTGATTTGTATATAGGAAGGTTGCAGTTTTGTATGTTAATCTTGTATCCTGACCTTTTACCTTTTCATAGTAGCCCAGATTTCCAGGATACTTTGTGCTTGGGATTTTTTAGATGTCCCATTTTCTTTGACTGAGCTATTCATTTCTTCTTCCTTTTCTTCACAACCTGAGAATCTCCCTTCCATGCCTTGTAACACATTGGGGAGGCCTGCCTGGGTAGCTTTTGTTCAACATCCTAAGTTTTTCATTTCAAGTTTCATTTCAGTTTGGAATTTCTTTAATAATTCTATTTCTTTGTTAAATTCAACTTGCATGTCTTGAGATGTTTTCATTACTGCATTTAACTGTTTTTGTTTTCATATATTTTCTATTGTATCTTCTGTTGGACAGATGAGACCTTGCACACTATGGTGGGCAATCTATTTCACCCCAAATCCTCTTTTGTCTTTTTGTTCCTAATGCATTTCCTTTTGCTTTGTTTTCCAAGTCAACTGATTTAAATGCTATCCTATCTCAAAATTACCTTCACTGGAACATCCAGAATAATGTTTGGTAGAAAATCTAAGTAGCTGCATATCAATGTGGCCTAGCCAAGTCGGCACACAGAATTTCTATTGCAATGTTCTTCTCCCCCTTTGTCTGATATTCTGGAGACCTTGCTCAGTGTCCCACCTTCCCCTTATTGGGCTTGTGGTCATAAGCAATAGTTCTCAACTCCTAACAAATTTTTTGCTGTCCCTTCTGTGTAAACAACTGACATCTTAAAGAAGCAAGAGATGTTAGATACTCTCTCCTGTATAGGACAACTCCCAGCAGTATGCCATCTCTTGTATAGAATGTCCCCCCCCACCCCCACCAGCATGCCATCAGCATCCCTGCATTGAAGAAATCATGTTCTAAATGGCCAGTTCACTTCTGAGCTCTCTGACCCCGCTCCTTATTGCTTCATTACCTCTGGCCTCTGTTCCAGTCACAGAAGAGGCCAATTTCTTCTCTCCCAAGGGCCTCTGCAGTTGTCATTCCCACTGCCTAAAAATACTCCACTCCTTCAACGGCTGGCTCCTTAACATCAGGTTTTATCTAGAAGCCCTGACCATATCTGCACTTAATCCCACACCATTCAATTAACCTAGTTATTTCTTTTATCACCACTGGGCATTTGCTGTAGTACCTCACATGTCAGAGGTCTTGCACTCTTAAAGGTCAAAGAGGATGGGTGTCAGTCACCATAGCCCAGAGACAAGTGAGAAGCCTGGAACAGCAACCAGCGCCCAACGGATACTTGGTCAAGGAAGGAAAACATGTCTTATGTATTGTCACTAATTCCAAATCTCTGCAGGAGCTTGTTTCAGACAGTGCTCCCCACCAACTCGGATGTGCCTGTAGAAGACCTGTTCCCAAAGCAACACCGTGACAATAGCTCCCATCTGCTCACCCTGCCCCCAGAACACTGAGTTGTTTTCTGTTGAGCATAGATCATAAATCCAGACCTTTTTCTGGTGTCACCTCATGTACAAGGTGCAGTTTGGTGCCCATGTCAAGCTTCATCTGAGTTCTATCCCATAAATCCTCCAACATGCCAAGGTTCATCTTGGATCCAAAAGGAAGGCCATGCAGATAGAGAGTCAGTATCTGTCAGAGTCTACAAGATGAACTTTCCCCCAGAAAAGGATTGGCATAAGAAAACTAAGCAGATCTCACCAAAGCAACTCACTTTACAAATACGATCTGTGTACTCTTTGCAAACATGGTTCCCTCTGGATAGAAATGGGGCCAAGATCATCTAGGCTGAAACATGTAGCAGGTCATGTCCATATGAATTCTCTCTCCAGTCAGAATCCTCTTCTGTGCCCCTGCCATGGTCTTAGGGTGCCAGACATGGACTTGCCAATGCCTCTGGTGTGGCTCAGTGTTTGGCCACTACTGGTAATTATTAGTCTTTTGTGCTGCACTTTTCCCCCCATAAATGTTTGTAATTGCCATGTTTTTGGGGAACATCTTTCCTGCTTCAACACTTCAGATGGGGTCTCCCCATTCTTGATTCTGACTACATGGCTTTTGTGTATGGAAGCCCAGGATAGAACTCACCCATCTCTACCATCTGCCTTCTGGACTGAGTATCCATCATAAGTGCAGGACAAACCATTTCCCCCTAGGACTAATGGAGCTTTTGAGAGAAGGCCACCAGGAAGGTTGCCCACAATGGCCAGCCCTCTTCTTCCCCTTCTGATTCATCCCTTCACTTTGACTAAGCTCTTTTCCACTCTGAGTGCTTCAGTTAGGAACCTAGAGTTGCCACCACCACCTTCCTTGGCTCCCCAGATAGTCCAGTGGGTAGTCAAATGACTCGCAGTGAAAAAATGAGGATAGTTTTGGAAATTCTTTAAAAATACACAAACCATGTGAAGCACATGAAAGTGAATTAACTACTATATAACAAGCAATCTTCAAGCTATAGTAGCTCAACACAATAGAGAGGTTTCTCTCCCTCCCCCTCAGTGTGTGTGTGTGTGTGTGTGTGTGTGTGTGTGTGTTTTACTACTCATCTAACACATCAACATAGGTGTTTGTCTGGTGCCTTCTACCATGTGAACCAGGAACCGAGGGTCTCTCCTTTTCAGAGGCGTGAAGTCTTCACTGGATTCCCTACAAGCAATAGTCAGGGTAAAGGGACAGTGAGGGAAGGCACTTGATGCACCGCAGCCTGTGTCGTTTCCACCCATTAGGCATTAGTCCTGTGCCATCATATTCTCACACCTGATTACAAGTGCGGCTCCTCACGAAATCTGATAGCATGCTCAAAAGTAAAGGGAAATGAGGGACAAGTGAATTAATAGATGTTGCCAAGATTCAAGATCCTTCTTCCCTTTCCTGGTTAAAAGGAACCTGCTGAAGAATAAACCACAGCACAGTCAATCTGGGCAATCAGGTCAGTCAGTCCTGATACCATGCCAACGCCTGTACAAGGCTGTTGAAGAAAAGCCCTCCTGTGTTTACAGAGGACATTGGGCACAATAGTAATGGAACAGGATGACAGATAAGAGAGCAGATTTTCACAGAGACCTGGAGAGAAGAATGTTTATGCGTAGTAAAGACACTACTTTCTATTATTTGAAGAGGCCTATTCTGACTAGACTCACATAGGTGCCAGTTGACAGGGTCTCATCTTGGCCCAAAGCCAAAAGCTTCTCTTTTGTATTGGGGGTTTCTCTGAAACCATAAGACAATTCTTCTGCAAAAAAACTGTTTGGCCATCACAGAGAGGAATCAGAAAGGCCCTATGCAACAGGAGCCATTTAGAACCACAGCCTTGTAGGAGTCAACAGGGAAATAGTTCGCTGCCTTCTGAGCAGACCATTCTGAGACATTTGCAAGAGCTTTGATGAATAGTTCCCAGGATTCTGTTCCCTCTCTCTTGAACACCTCCCCTGCTGTCCCAGGTTTCCTATGCTTTGGTTTCAGTTGCTAGCTGAAAGGCTCTCTACAGTGAGCACCAGGTGTCCTCAGCAGAGGCTGAAGGGCTCACAAATGCTTGTGTCATTTATGTCTTTGTCTTCCTCCTCTTCTTCTTCTTCTTCCTCCTCCTCCTCCTCCTCCTCCTCCTCCTCCTCCTCCTCCTCCTCCTCCTCCTCCTCCTCTTCTTCTTCTTCTTCTTCTTCTTCTTCTTCTTCTTCTTCCTCTTCTTTTTCTCTTCCTCCTCTTCCTCCTTCTCCTCCTTCTCCTCCTTCCTCTTTTTCTTTCTCTCCAGCCAGATCATAATTTATTATTAAATGCAACAAATAATTGTTTTTTTAAAAAAAACTCTTACCGGATGCACTGAGGAAAAAAAAAACCTTAAGTTTGAACTTTTGTAAATGATGTTTTAAATAACCTCAGTATTTTAAATGTATACTTTATTTAATTGGTACAAAATAGAACATTCTATTTTAACTTCCAAATCTCTGTAATAGACCACTGAACTTTTTTTTTATTTTTTTTGTTGGCTTCCCCACCCCCACCCCTTTCTGATTTAAAATTCTGAAGAAAATTCTCCAGGGACAGTGAGTCAGTAAACCAAAACTACATTGACTCCCATGGTTGAAACAGTATTGAAGCCCTGAGACTTCCAAAATAGATGCACATCTTGTGGGAAAATCACCACCAAGCCTGCATTCCCCTACATTAAGATGCTAAAGCATTTTGTGCCTTGTCTTCCCCTCCTTCCAGCTCTCACACAACTCAATTTCAAGCCAAGGCAGAAGTCACAGAATGCTCAAGAACGATAATTGGAGGTCAGCACCTCTGAGATCCGGGCACGTAGTGAAGGACAGAATCTTCATAAGCTCTGTCATCTTTCCATTTGTCGATGATTAGTATCCATGCTATCCATCCAAATCAAAACACGGGTATATTCCCCATGAGTCCCCGATAGTAGGGGCTTCTCATAATCTCTCATGCCTGCTCTTCTATTCATGCAGACTTGGAGTTTTGATCTGTGTGACATGGGATGGATTTATTGTCATTGTTGAGTTCCACTATCTAGTAAGAGAAGACTGTAACTCCATACCTGATCTTTTATGCTTACACAGCATTTTATCCATTTTAGTTTCACAAGACTCCAATAGACAGGGATAATCACCCATACTTTACATGGAAATAAAGCAATGGACCCACTACCTCCCAAAGGTGGCCTTCAGAGCCATACACCTAATTTCAAAGTTGGAACTCTTTAAACTTACACACACTTGGCTTATATGAAAAACAAGCAGAGATTTGGAAGGTTAAATGTCCACATCACATGATAAATCTCCCCCAAATGATTGCATTAGGATAGTTATTATTATTACTACTACTACTACTGTTATTATCACTATTTAAAGATTAACTCTTCAAATCTAATATCCACTATTTTGATTGGCTCTGGTGTGACGGGGGAGATGCCTAGAACTGCAGAGGGCCTTTGTTCAAGCATGAGGACTTAAGTTCATAGAAAGCATGGTGGTTGCATTCTCCTGCAGCCCTGGCACTGACAGAGAGAGGATATGGGAAACCCCTGAGACTCATCGGCCAGGCAACCTAGCAGAATTAATTAGCTTCAAATTCAGTGAGAGACCCCCTATCTCAACAAATAAGCCGAAGGGGGGAGTCGGGGAAGACACTCACCATTAACTTTGGCCTCTGTTTACACACAAATGCTCTCACCTCCAGTAACAAGCACATTTAGAGAGAGAGAGAGACATGGAGAAAGAGAGAAACCCACTCATGGAATTAAAAATTCTAAATATAATAGTATATGACAGAAACCAACAGCAAAATGTAAAAAAATATAAGAATCTAACAAGCCAATAAACTCAATATATAAAAGCAGAATAAGTAACTTAAACAACAACTATTTTGAAAAGACTCAGCGCTGTGAAGTTTGAGCTATGCCTCCCAGACAGATCTAGATCAGAAGTACACTTCCCATCATTGAACAGGAAATCTTATAGCTGCACACGCAGGTGGCTAGGCTATAGTGAGGGCAAGCTGGTAATGAGTTTTAAACTATACAGAACTAGAATTTCTCAATGTTCAAATCAAACAGACAGAGGTTGAAAGGGAAGCTGTTAAATACTGTTAAACACTTATTCTGGAAAGCTTTGCTGTTTTCCCTTTCTACTAATTTCCAACTTGTAGTCTGCACTCTAAAAACAAGCCAGCCAATTTGTATCTGCCGGTCAGGAGGCCCTTTCCCAATTCTGTGGTGCACGTTTGAGCCTTGAGGCAGTAAGCTGGAGTTCAGTGCAAGCACAGTGACCTGAACTGGGACCGGGCCTGGGATCCCAACCCCTCGCCCTGCACAGCAGAACAGCCTGTGCCCCACACTGCAGGCCTGGAAGCAATGACAGTCCCCTTTCACCTCTTCCCAGATAGGCAGGAAGTCAGAAGACAGACCCACTGGGCCTGTGACGCCATCCACAGTGACTCTGGGAGGGGAAAAGGTCAGACAGATGACAAAAGGCTTAATAGGACGTGGCAATATGCGTAACCAAAAAAGGCTCTTCCCCTGGAAATCCTGACTGTCTTCTTGTTCTGTGAGATGCCCTATCCCCAGGCTCTGAGACTTCCAATTGGCTCAGATGCTGATGCAAGTTTTCTTCTCATTCTATACAAACACATTCTCCAGGTTTGTTTCCCTGAGACTCTAAGTTGGTCACTATAGTATGGGACAAGACTGGATTCTGGTATGGACCACACCCTGACCTTAGCACTCTATTAGCCACTGGCTAGGTCCTGACATATCCAGTTCCTCTGCAAAACTTTCCCTGGGATGCTACGAAGAGAGCTGTGCTATCCTGCTGTGGCCAAAGAGACAAGCTGCACCCAAGCCAAGTCCCTACTTACCTGAGATTTCAGGCTTTAGGCACAGTGTTAGAAAATAAAAGGGAGAAAGTGGCATTCTGGGAAAGCTGTCAGAAATTAACTAGTCTATGCTGTGTTTATTCAATAAGTATTACTGCATACCATTTTAGGAGCTAGGCATTCAGAAGCAAATGCTCCAGACAAAGTTCCTTACCCTTCCCAATGACATTGCCACGGTTGGGAGAGGGATATAATTTTTTCCCTTTCTTCCCCTCTCCCAATAGCGACATCTTTTTAAGTTCATGTTATGTTTTTTTTAATTTTATGTACATACATACATACATAGAGAGAGAGAGAGACAGACAGACAGACAGACAGACGTGGGCAAGTAATAAGAACTGTAAAGAAACAGAAGAAGGGAGGGGAGAAAAGTGAGGTTGTAATTGTAAAAAGCCCTTCCTGAGAAAATGACATTTGAGAGAAAACTTGTAGGCAAAGAGAAGCCTTGAGGCTATGAAGACAGAAGGGAGCAAAAGCAGAGACCTGCAGAGGCCTTTGTTGAGGTAGACCGAGCAAGATGACGGAGGATAAGCAAAGAGACCAATGTGCAGAAGTGCAGAAATGAGAGAGGAAGAAGGAAAGACAAAGGTGATGATGGGATTAAAAAGTCCAGGTCCCGGTTATACTGAAACCCATTACTTTGCGTACTTCCTTAAAAAATTAATTGGAAAAAAACAGTAACCTGAACTTAAAACATAAAACGTGTGGTCCATTTGCAAATAGAGATCAGGCAGAGAATCCAGTAGCTAGGCAGGACTGAACCGCTCAGCTTTAGAGTCTTTGGTGGTTAGAAGGCATATTAATTTTCTATCCCTAATAACAGATTCCCGCAGATGGGTCAGCTTAAACAGTAGCTGCTGACCGCCGCACAGTTAACAAGTCCAGCACTGCATGGCTGGCTTCTCTGCTTCAGTTATCACATGCAAACATCAAAGCGTTTGGTGGAGCTACTGACTCGAGGGAAGGGGGCCAAGCAAAGAGTCACTGGTCTTCTTCCAAGATCACCAGTTGGGAGCTGAGTTCTCAGTGACCAAAAGACTGAAATCCCATTTTCATGCTGGCCACCAGGCAAGTGTTACTCTCAGCTCCTAGGTGTCCATAGTCCCCTGCTGTATTGTTTTTGCTACAGTATGGCTATCTTCTTCCTCAAGGCTAGCCAGAGAATTTCTTTATCACAGAATCCCCCACCCCCCTTAGCAAAAACCCAGTCCCTCTTTGAAGCACTGGGCCAATTAGATCAAACCAATCAAGTGTCCCTTTGAATAACTCACAGTCAGGTATTGAGTGAACAGAGTTGACATCCCATACGTACATGTGCCCCCCTCCCAGGGACTTACATAGAGGGCCAGGAGTCCTGTCTGCATCTTAGAATTTCTTACACTATAGAAATTACCTAAAACCTTTAGATGAGATTACCAAATTAAAAGTAGCTGGAACTGAAAATTAATCTCTTCCTCCAGAGAACCCTATAGCTTCCTGGTCCTGATCCTTTTCCGAGCCTGTTTTCCAGATTTCCCTTGCATTCTGAGAATTGCCCAAATCCTTCTGTTTAGAGGAGAAAGGGAAAATCCCTCTTGCTTCTAACCAATCAAGATCCCCACCTCACACACCCCACCTGCAATAGTTTAACTCACACCAAAGTCGGAAGAACCTTTGTTTGGACCATCAAGGGAACTTGGAGAGGCAAATCAAAGAAAATGAGCGATTTGTACCTATAATTATGAATCAAGATTTATTTAGATTTGGGTGAGGTTCTTCTCTAAAGAGTTCTGTTGCTATCTACTGCATAGTAAAACTGAAGTCTCTGATAGCATGGTAGGAGTTTCTTATCCTTCTGACACACAATAACCAGCGTCTCTTTTAGTGGTTTCCATTGTTTTGTGCTTAATATGGCTACCGGAGAAGCAAAGGAAGGTGCTAGGGAGAAACCTCAGTTGATAAAATGCCTGCCACACAAGCATGAGGATCTGAGTTTGGGTCCCAGCACCCACATAAAATCCTGGTGCGTCTGTAATCCCAGCTGTGAGGAGACAAAGAGAAAAAAAAAATCTCTAGGGGTCACTGGCACATCAATCTCGCCAGTCCGTGAACCTCAGGTTCAGTGGAAACCCAACCTCAAAACAGGATGCTGGGATGGAAAACAACCAAGACAGCTGATCTAAACTGCTGCGCTCCATAGACACATACACACCATACACAGGAGAGATAGGAAGAGAGGGTGGGGAGTATATGTCACTGGGGCCCCAAGCTCATCCTTACCCTCTCAATATCACATGCTTTAAAAGATGCTGTGTCGGAGCTGGAGAGATGGCTCAGAGGTTAAGAACGCTTACGGCTCTTGCAGAAGACCTGGATCTTCTCCTGCTTCTGCACACAAACATGTACACCGAGGAACACACACATCATACACATTAAAATAATTGAACGAATTTTTTTAAATGTTGGGTAGATTAACAAAAGCCCTTGCTTTACGGAGGGACAAATCTGTGCTTTAATTGAGACCCTGTCATTCACAGACAGTGCAGCTTTGAGCTCATTGTCCGTTTCATGTATCTATTCCTCTCTCCCCATCAAATACGATAATATCACCTGCCTCCCTGGGTTACTGAAAGGATTAAAGCAAGGTAGTAGTTATAAATGTGTTTATATTTTTCCCACTAAAGTAAGTATGTGGCTACTGTGCCCATGATTTCCTTTGAAGCAAAAACTGAGGATGACCTCTGACCTCTGTTTGTCTCAACCTTGCCAAACACACAGAGACCAGAAGCCTTGATGAAGAAACATTGTACATCGCAAGAGGTGGCAGCTCAGCTTGCTCATGCCCTTTGCCCTAATAATGATTTGTTAATATCCACTCTTCCTCCAAGTTTCACTTTGGACCAGACAGAGGGGTTCGGGAGACTCCCCAGCTGAGCTACAGTGTGCAAATGTGCAAAGGTGTAATCAGGTGTAAACCACAGAGTCCAAGAGACGGAAAGGCAAACAAAGACGTCAAAACCACTTCCTGAGTGGATGCAAATTCAGAATGATTGCACCGTGGATGGCCCTGCTCCAGGTACCAACACGCCCTGAAAGGAAACTGCGAAATAGCACTTAGAATGTGCATATGAAAGTGTCTGGTCCCTTCAATATTTTCTCCGGCACACACACACATCCAGCATGAGAATGGAATACCCTGTGCTTCAACTTTGCGGATGTCATTCCTCACTTAGCAAACCCTCCAACACTGTATCTCGCTTAAAAGCTTCTCCTTCTAATGCCTTCTACATATTAACAATTTAGGTCTGTGTCAAATCCAACTATTAGGATTTTTTTCCCCCTCATCAACTCTCAGTTCTGTTAGTGAAATTATGCGGGTGCATCCCCGACTATGTGGTTTGTTGGCTTGTTTTCATCTTCCTGGCTTCCAAGTATCATTTTCACCTGAAAAAAGAAAACCAGCACCAGCTCATTACAACAGACAAGACAGGGGGTTGGAGAGATGGCTCGGGAGTTAAGAGTGTATACTGTGCTGGCAGAGGATCAGAATTTGGGTTCCAGAACCCATGTTGGGTGGCTCACAACCCTTGTCACACCAGCTCCAAGAGATCCAAAGCTCTCTCTCCTAGCTTCCATGGGTACCTGCAGTCAAAAGCAAAGAGTCCCCAACACACACATGCCCACACACATGTACACAAATATCCCTAGGCAAGTCCACATATAAAAAATAAATTATAAAAAATGTCCTTATTCACTCTTAGCTCATGTCAGTTAGGATGAAGCATGCCTGAGCTATAGTGTCATCTCATTTCTTGGGAATGACTCAAGATGGAATGATTCATTAAATTCGCCACTGCAAAGAATTCATTCACTCCCGTTGCCTTTGAAGCAAATACAGAAACTGACTCCAGAGGGTCATGGGTGTTCATAACTCAAAACCAACAGGAAGCCTAGTGAGTAAGAAAGAAATGGGAGTGGACAAGGAAGCCAATTAGGGGCCAAAAAATAAAGCCCTTCTCAGGGAATGAGAAACCTAAAACCCACAGACTGATAAGGAAGGCCAGAAGCTGCCTGCCCAGAGAGATGTCAATAAAGAAAAGTGATTGTGAACTTAGAGGAAGCACCCCCTAAGCTGGAAAAGGCAGGGAATATGAGGACCAGCCCGGGGTGGATGGGGTGGCCTGGAAGTCGGAGCTCCCCAGTCAGCCTTAGATTTGATATTACAAACTGCAGGGCTCTGGTCTATCCATTGCCTCTCCCTGAATCATGTGTGCCTCATCTATACAATGACGATAACACGTAACTCCAGAGAATTATTGTCAGGCGCTGATGGCATCAGATAGTAGCTGCTGTCACAAAGCAGAAAGTGACTCTCCAACGTAGCTCTCTGTTATCAGCTCCTGGACCTGAAACGGGCTTTATGATCTTGGTCTAAAGACACAAGAATCTCTGCATCCGTGTAGTATCAGCTGAAAGGCTTCAAGGGAATTCTCAGTGAAAGGGCTTTTATCCCTGATCAAGAAGAAAGAGTAATCCTAGCTCCTTTGCACTCAGAGAGCTGGCTCTCAAGTGTGATTTGAAATAAGAAAAGTTTATTTCTGGTGTTTTGGGTACCTGATGTGGGATTCCCCTCTGTATGCTGTGAATACCATTGGTTAATAAACTGGCTTGGCCTGATAGGGTAGAACAGAGCTATGTGGGGAAAACTAAACTGAATTCTGGGAATAGAAGGAAGGCAAAGTGAGGAGAAACCTCTGGAGACAGATGCCAGAACTTTACCCAGTAAGCCACAGCCTCGTGGCAGTACACAGATTAGTAGAAATTAAGATGTAAGAGTTAGCCAAAAAGAAGTTAGAGCTAATGGCCAAGCAGTGATTTAATTAATACAGTTTCTTTGTGGTTATTTCAAGGCTGAGCAGCCAGGAACAAGGGGCCTCATACAACAGGTACCTGTCTCAGACTCTTAGCTTTTCCATTTCTTTATCTGAGAAATATTTTCATTTTCCTCTTTTCTTTGCTCTGTTTATTCTCCTCTACTCACAACCTGATTACACAAAAGAATTCTCATAAATACATTCTATGAGATTAACAATGAGAGTTTGCTTAGCATACAGAGGCCCTGGGTTGATCCCCAGCCCTGCAGGAAAAATGAAATGAACTCAGCATCTTTGGTACTTAGGTTTCTTGATCCAAGGGTTTTCAGCAACAAAGAGTGTGCATGGTTGGCATATCTAGGCGTCCTGATAAGGGTTGGATAACATGGTGACTGGAAGATGTCAAGAAACACTCAGGCTCAATTCCCTTCTCGCCTGTCAAACACAGCTTCTATTTTCCCATGAGATTATAGAATGGTTGTCTACATCAGTGAGGGCCCTCTGTCTCTTGTTCATGCTTTAAGAAGTGATGTGATGAGGTGAAAAGGCCTAGGGAAGTGTGGGAAAGTTTTTCTGTAGCAAACCATGGGATAAAGCCCTTCCTTCTATGGCCTGGGCCAGCATACAGCATCCGTTCCTGTGATAAACTATGCACACCATCCTCTGAGATTCTCCATCGGGATGCTGATGACATCAATCCACAGACATTTGTCAGGATTCCCCTCTTTTCGCTGAGGCTGAGTTGATTCACCAGCCCGCAGTACTGCATGCACAGAGGAATATAGGAGAAATTCCCGTGGAGTTAAATACAGTGATACTGTTTTACTTTGTCTTCTCAAATATGAACATTACTAATGAAAGAATTTTTATCTTGCTTCTCCCAACAAGTTCTACATTTTTTTAAAATGAGGACACCAGACAGGATTGAATCGTTGAAATTTTGGGTTCCAGAGATCTCTTTGGGAAAAACACACAATTTCATAATATAGTGGATAATATAAGATATCCGAGTCATATGATTATGTACACACACACACATACAATGTACCACTAGCACCCTATAATGTCATACCCTAGAGATAACGGACATGACACTGGGGAGTCCAGGACATCTTTTCAAGGTTCTCGTAAGAGAAGGTTGCATCCTGGAGTATAGGCCAATACGGGAGGACTGGACCCTAAGAATGTCAATCAAGCGGACCCAGTCTAGAAGGAGAGATGCGAACTTGGATTAGGGCTTGGAAAGAAGAAGCCCAAAGACTGAGGATTCAAAGTGAAAACAAGATAAATGTTGATGTTGATCAAGTGTAGAAACTGAAGGTCATCCAGTGAGGTCAGAGAGTCTGGGAGCTAATGGAAAAGAGCTGAAGGGAGCCTGATGGTTGCAACTTATTCTCAGAGGAGCCATTGAGACATGCCTTGGTCAACTAAGATATATTTATAACGTCCAAGTGAGAAAGGTGAGGGTAAGTCACTCTCTGAATTAATTTGTGAGTAAGTATACTCACAAACAGAATAGACTACCTCTGCCTTGAAGAAAGCCTGTGTAGATATAGTGCCCATCTGAAGTAGAAATCATGTGTAAATAGAGTCTGAAATTCTTCAGGAGGGGGGTGCTGGGGAGGTAGCTTAGATGGTAAACTATCTGCTCTTCAAGTGTACAGACCTAAGTTCAGATTTCCAGCGCCCACGGAGAAAGTCAGGTGTGGTGGCAACCCTGTATCCTGGCACTGGGGAGGTAGAAACAGAAGGAATCTTTGGAGCTCACTCATCAGTTAGTCTTGACAAATCTGTGATCTCCAGATTTAGTGAGAGACCGTGTCTCAAAAACCAAAGTGGAGTGCAAGCAAGGAAGACACCCAGTGTCAACCAATGGTGTCCATATGCATGTGCACACACATGTGCATTCATCCACACACCCACTCACCCACAGTGGAAGGCATACAACCATATACCAAGCACATACACAATTTTTTAATTCTTTGGTCATGTTTTTGGTAAATATTCCTAATGAATTAGCAAGTCTAGCTTCTGAACTATAGGCCCCCACCTTAGCAGAGCGGGCTCCTCCTTTGGAGGGATCTGTAAATACTGCACCTAGGATCTCTAGTCAAACTAAGTTTGCTCTTGGAGCTGCCTAGAAAAGCACGGAATTCTTTGGACTCACCATGACTCCGGGTTTCAAATGATGGAAATAACTCAAACTAGGTCTTGAGCAAACAACAGTCTCGTATTTTGGAGATGTCTTGAATAATCACTGGATTTGGGAATAGCAGGTACCTGGATACAAATGTCTTCAGAATTCAGTTTTGTCTTTCCTCAACTTTGTTCTAGGTGGAGTTCATTTTTTTTATGTCACTTCAAGATGATCTCTGGTGACAGATATCTCTGGCCTGTCAATGTAACACTTCCAACATAGATAAGTAAGTAAGCAAATAAATAACCCGAGTTAAAAGTTTAGGAGAGTTGGTAATAGAATCGAGTTGGCCCATGTGCCCATTTGTCAGCACGACACTGAGAGGCCAAATTTTCCACCCACTGTTCTACCCATTTACCCATTTTATGTGACTTAGTCCTCACTCTGTGGCTTCAGGAAAGGTAACCGAAATAGGCTAGTGTGGTGTGGGACAATTGTCTGTATTCTATCGATTATATTTTAAATAAATGCTGATTGGTCAGTAACCAAGCAGGAAGTATAGGTGAGACCACCAGACAGGTAGTAGAGGCAGGTCGATGAGAACAGGAGAATTCTGGGAAGAAGAAAGCCCGTTCCTCCGCAGTCCTGGCTCAGCCACAGAAGAAGCAAGTTGTGACTGCCTCACTGAAAAAGATACTGAGCCATGTGGCTAACACAAATGAGAATAATGGGCTAATATGAGTTGTAAGAGTTAATAAGAAGCCTGAGATACTAGGCCAATCAGTTTATAACTAATGTAGACTTCTGTGTGATTCTTTGGGGCTTGACTGTGGGAACCAGGCAGGGCAGACACCACAGCAATCCTAGTGGGCCTCACCCTTAGTCATGCTATAAGATGTGACCATGGCAATTCCCATCCACTGACCTCAGACTGAGATTTAGAAACCACCTAATAGATAATTTCAGAGTTTGGTGGATTTACTATTAAAGACTGTTTCAGAATAAACATGACAGAGGAGACCAAGAATACATCTGTGATGAAAGTGTTTACTAACTTCCAGCAAAGTCTGGCCTAATTAGATGGTAATCACAGTTAGCTGGTACACAGTGTTCACATGAAAAACAAGCACAAGATGTGTTTGATCCGAAGGCTGATAATCCTGGCCGGCTTCTTGTAGACACGTAAGTCTTCAAAGGAGGCAACTTTTGCCTAAATATTTTCCGTTCCTTTATGATTAGCTTTGAAGGATTAAAAAAAATATTCCACCACATTTTACATAAGCGAAGATGTGCTCCAGCTTGCCTCGGTGTCTTTTAAATAATTCTCCTTTAAAACTCTGCTTGCAGCACTCTGACAAGAGAGCAGAGCCCAAAGAGGTGAGGCAATATCTGTTTTATGGACAAATTTTATTGCTATCTGTTACCCTGCTGTGGGTTCTGTTTGTAGTTTATCTTAGGGCAATTAGAGATATTGCTCCTTAGACACCTACCTCAATGGCTTATTTGAAAGTCATTTTGCTAATTAGGAATTACTACATTAATATGTGTAATTTTTTTTAACTATCATACTCACCCAAATGCCAACTTTGTATTAGCATTTCAAACCTAAAATATCTTTAGACCCAAAGTCTTTAAAGATACTTCACATGTAAGGAATCCACATAGCCACAAACACCAGTTATTCACCTTTCGTTAAGAAAGAAACTGCTTGTATATATGCATCAGTGACTTACTCATAAAATATACTTCATGAAAATGGGTGCAAAATTAGGCGAAACCCGAAGAACCCCACTTGCCTTCGGAGGCTGTAAGATTCAAAACCAGTCATGTTAATAAAATTATTATGCTTCCAAAAACTAAGCCAAGGCTTTTCTTCTTCCTTCACAAAGGGGTGTTATAATTCCCCTGAATGAGGCTAGCCCCAAGCCAGAAAGAAAACAAGAAGCAAATTGTACACTTTAGGAGGTTGCAACTAGCAGCCTCTGGTGTAACTGTCTGTGCCTCTGGAGTCACCTGCCCTTGCTTCTCTGAGCACGAGTTTGCTACTGAGTTCATTCTGGCCCTTTCCCTATCTGTGCATGTTGGCTGGTAAATTAAGCAGGCTTCTCCAAGTGGGTGGCCTTTTTTTTGCAGATGCACCGCCTTTGTGGCCCAGTGACAAATGCCTGGTGCTGTCATCAGTGTCCCTGGAGATACAGGAAGACTCGCTGTGTCTTGAGTAACAAGAAGAGAAGAGAGGCATGCGCCCTTGGTTCTTGTCTGCTGCTTGCTTTCATGATCCTTGCCTTTCACACTGGTGTATACCTGGTGGGGGAGACAGTAAGGGTGACAGTTCTTCATCTGCTGGAGGGAAATTTCCAGTGGGACAAATATATCTGGTTCTTACCTGTTTCTGAGTACAGGACCTCACTCCTCCACAACAGCAAACAACATCACTAGAAAAGTCACGCTTCATGCTGGCGATGGTGGCACACCTTTTTAAACCTAGAACTTGGGAAGCAGAGGTAGAAGGAGATCTGTAAGTTCAGGGCCAGCCTGGTCTACAAAGAGAGTGCCAGGCTAGCCAAGGTTGCATAATGAGACCCCTGCCTCAAGAAAAAAAATTATTATAAAAGTATGTGCTGTGCCTTCTATGGTGACACATGAAAGATCCTTGAGTTTAAGACCAGCCTGGTCTGTATAACAAGTCCAAGCCAGTCAGAGCTGCACAGAGAAAGACCCCATCGCGTTTTTTTAAATGAAGAGGAAGTTCTAGCTTTTGGATTGTTTCTTGGAATTCAGGGACTATTTCTCCACTACCTAGACTACTACTGGCAAACAAATGTTGGCTTTATGAATGATAAACAGTATTTCCCAGAAGCACTCATTTCTCCACAGGGCCTTGATTTATGTCTGTCTTTATCAATCCTCTTTCCCCTACAGTGGTAACCTTTCAAAGAAGAAAGTTTTGATGCGTGCATCCCATATGAAAGAAGTCCGCATGGTGGTCTCACCACCCTCAGGTTGTAGGCTATGCTATAGGTGACTTTAAAAGGATTGGAATTGCAGCGGGGTTGTTTATCTCAGGAGCAAACAGTGGAAGGAGAAGGAACTTCAGGCGGGGTTAAGAGGAAGAGGGGGAAAGCTGCTGAGAGGACCTGCTGGAGAAGAGAGCAGGGAGCAGAGCCAAATCCTAGAGTGTCTTAAAAACCAAAATAATTACTCTTTTGTGTTCTGCTCTCCCACATTGACTGTCAGGTCATTCGTGTGTATGAGATGACCCACCACAGTGCCAGGAAATAACACTATGACAGGATTCCCTGTTCAGTCTCTTCCCCCTAGCTGGGAAACTGGGCCTTGAGGATCCAAAGAGGCTCCGCACAGCTGGTAGGCATTTGGAGCCAGGTGCCTGCTGCTAATCCTCTTAGGGCTTCCGCTGAATCAGTCCTCATTCTGTGCTCCTCCGAAGAGGACCGGGCAGTAATTCATACATTTCAAAGAAGAGACGCTTAGAATTGTCTAGGGACACAACACGGAGGTTTTAAGAAGTATCCTGAGTGACTCTATGTTTCAAAGTCGGCTTTGAATCTTACTTTAATAAAAATGGCAGATTGAGAACACTGCTTCCAAATCATAAGAGGACTCTGCCCAGACTCAGCATTAACACAAGACAACGAACAACCAACAGACTCTTTCAAAACTTTCCCCTTAATAAGGAAATAAACAGTTTTGGCCCCACCACCAGATCCCTAAGGTCTTATTGATTTGGAATTTCTAGGGAATGTAAAGAGATGGGCAGGAGAAGGCAAAGGCTGTTTAACAGCTATGGTGCAGGTATTAGGTTACATTACAGGAAATCACTAATATTTAATCATTTAGGGCTTTTAAAAGTCACTTTCTACAGTGTTACTTGGTAGCTAATAGTTTCAGTACTCTGCTGACCATAGCAGTGTATGCATATGAGAAATCAAACATAGTTTCTCCCCACAAATGGGCACGGTTTAGCTCTCTAGTTACTTGTATCCTGCTTAAATAGATATTACTTGTCAGGGATGTGGCTTACCTACTCATGCAGAAGACCAGAAACTTAAAATCATTAGTAGAAGTTGTTAGGATTGGTACTTAACCAATAGAACACCTTTCCCTGCATCTTCTTCAAAACTGATAATAGCAGTCAAGCATGCTCTAGGTTACCAATATTTTCTAAAGACCTAGAGTCTCATATAGCTTCCTATAGTATGGACTGACATCTACTCATTTTATCGATGAAAAAGCCTGGAAAAAAGAAACACACCCTCGTCTAAAGCCACAGGCATGTGGTCGCCAGCACTGGTTTTACACGCAAACTGTCTGTCTTCACAGTCGGGGTTCTCAAAGACACTGAGCCCATAGGCTACATCTAGAAAGACCAAAGGCTAGTTACCATGAAACACTGACTCAGACGATGACAGAGGCTGAGAAGGTCCACAATCTCTTGTTTACAGTTTGGAGAACGCGAAAGCTAATGGTGTCGTTCTGGTTCAAACTGGAAGTCCCCCACGCCAGTAAGAAGCAGTAGAATCGTGTTTGTCAGGAGCCTGCAGTCCAAGGAAGAGTAGAGTCAATGTCCAAGAGCAGAAGAAGATGGAGATCCCAAACACACAGAAATTTGGCCTCTGTCCACTTTATCGATTTGTTCGATAAGATTGGCTGGCACTCACCCACAAGGGGAGGGTGATCCATGCTCAGCCAATAGGCACAAAGGTTGCTCTCTTCCTGAGACACTGCCACAGACCCACCTAGAAATAGTATAGTCAGCTGTCAGTCTACCCCTCGCCATAACCCAGGTGTCATATGGACCGCCGTTATCCCAGCATCAGCTTAAAAGTCTTAGGGATGTACTGGCAGATCAACACAAGAAGCAAGCTGCACGAGACGTTTGGAGATCCTCATGGCAGCCATTTGGAACACATGGCTCAGTTCCATCCTGAAGTTCCATCTCCTCTAAAGAGGGTGGGTTTTCCATTTTGTCCCCAGCACCACCAGACCACGGCAAGTATCCCTGTGGACACTAACTGTCCTTGAAAGATGGACCGCAGGCTGGAGCAGTGCCTGCGTAGGTAGGCTTCACAGAAAGAAGAGTCCTCAGGAGGCTAAGCTGGGCTGAGCTTCTCTCCAACATCGCCGGTAGAGCCTGGGGAGAAGTAAAGAAACTAAGACTAGACTTTGTTAGCAAGAAGTCCCATGAGAGACCTCAAGGGCTGTGAAATTGAACAGTGGAAAAAAACGCTTCTTTATTGCCACTGACCTTGATCTGACCTGCTCACCTCTGGGTAAGATTTACATCCAGTTATGAAAGCAGACAATAAGCCAGGCAGGATTGTGATTGTTGACTACAGAAGCCTCAAAAATTGTTGTGCCTCCTTAGAATTATGAAAATGTCTGGAATCTCACAAGTATGCTTTGATATCTGAAAATGGGGGAAGTACAAATGCATGCTATTTTTCAGGGCATTAGTAATACACGGCATTGCAAACTTACATTTTTGAGGGTCTTGCCAGTGGCTTCTCAATAAAATTAATTTTCTCAGAAATCCTATGTATTGCAAGCATTTAAAATCATGATTTAGAGAAGAAGTTTGTAAGCATCTCCAGTATTTGAATGAAACTCTAAAAGCGTAAGTGCCTTTGTACACTGGACCAGTGGGAATGGAATCCTCCTTCCCACTGCCCCGCCCTAAAATGTTTTCCATGTCACTACATTAGCCACTTTCTTTAGTTGGGTATCTCCCTCCTGTCCGCTAGTCTAGGCGTATCTCTCCATCAGATGTCTTGACAATACAGGCTGCTCAGTGGGAATACTTTGTTAGACCTGTAAGTTTGTGTTTGTGCATGTGTTTCTACCTTTAACTGTAAAACGTTTGAACTATGAAAAAGCATGAAATGTATGTTGTACATTTGTACTTTGTATTGTTCTAAAAAAACACTTTGGGGTTATTAAAATGATGTCTTGTGGGATCCTCAAACTGTACTAGTATCGATTTCAGGGATTAACTATACACCCATTTATAACTGCCCATGTCCTTATCTCACCTTCTCAGTCAAGCTCCACCTTCAGTTCAAAAACAGATGCAAGGCAAAGGGTGTCTCCCAGAAAGACAGGAAAGAAACCATGTCTACCAACTGTGGGGATGCTTCACCTTTGAGATGAAAAACAGACTGCCATGCTTGCTTTAGACACCACTCTCACGATTACACAAAGAAGATTCTCTCCAAATTAATTTGGATTTTGCGTCCGATCTTGAGGACAGCCACCTCGTGGAAGTCTTGGTAGGGCTCAAATAAAACTTGTCCCCAAGTATAAGGCAGAGCAGTGGTTGTGGTTTCTTCCTGTTAGGTTAATTTCTCATGATCTCAAGAGGACCATTAATGGCTGCTGAGAGGGAGAGAGTCACTTTCGGAGGTGGCAGGAGGGACAGCAATGGTGGATGACTTCATATCCATCAGAACATAGACAGCACTGGTTGGGCTCATGGGCTTATAAAGAAAAGACATGAAATGGGGAAGGAGATGCGTTGTGGGAGGGAGTTAGAAGAAGGATGCACAGGAAGGGAAGACAATCAAGAAGCACTGTATACATGTGTAAGATTTTCAAAAGTGAAAAAAGAGGAATTGAAAGAGAAGAAAGACTTGATGATTTGATGCTGACACAGGGTTAAATATTCACATAGACAATATTAGTCTACTAGACCTAGGGGAAGGGGTCTCTACACATCCCTTGCCTTTTTAGCTTTACTTTCTCCATTTGAGTAGGTCCTAGTATTTGTTCCTAAGATTCAAGTCTTTATCCTCTTTCAGTCAACATGACATATAATTTACTTAGCTATTTATGCAGCTATCTTGAGAACCTGAATTTGATTATTCTTGTGATGGATATCTGATTTGAGGGCAAAGAGGAAAGCATTGCACAAGAATGGTCTTCCTCCCTTCTCTGACAACCAGAAGCTCCGAGCACATGACCACTAGTAAATGTAAAGGGTTGAATTGGGGTCACATGGATCCACCCAGACTGAAGTAACCTTATCTAGTACACACTCCAGGAGGGAAACCGTTTATTCGCTCATCCTCCTTGAAGCATTGGAATCTCACAAACTTACTAGTGGATCCAAATTGCTACAGACAGACATGTACTTGAACAGTTTGATTAGCCCAAGATTTTATAAGGAATTCACTGAGAATGACAAAATATGAAATAATAAGATATGGAACTAATATAATCATGCTTACACACACACACACACACGCATGCATGCACACAATGTAGCGCTACCATACCCAGCAAACAAACCACAAATCCGGCACAATGAAGATGTAGTATTTACATCCTAACAGACCTTTCTTGCAGAAACTCTTAGCCAAGTGGACTTCTGCTCTCAGACACTAGTTCTGCCACTTTCTGGAAGTTTCATAAAATCCTCTATCTTGGAGTTCTCTGTTGAGGGGAAATTGATCACACTGTGACCCTCCGAGACTGTTAATATAGTTAACCTTGAGTCAGGGATGGAGTCAACCACTAGATAAGAATCGGCCACAGAGATTTTGGAGGACACGGGATATAATATGATAGAGAGGCACAGGAAGGAGTAGGCAGGGGTTTAGAAAGACTCAAGGGCCCTATTGGTCTGGGAAGCATGTGGAGAGAGTGTCAGCTCCTCCTCTGCTTTCTTAATTTATCAGGTTTGTACCCCAACATCTGACTCTTGAGTTTTTACTAATAATAAAATAATCTAGATAAACACTTCAGTTGTCTGCACTGGCGGCCTGCTCCTCTGTGGCCACATGTCTAATACTAACTGCAGTGAGACTCAGAGTGGGTGCTCTGGGTGACTATTTGAAGCACTCAGGTTTACCCACACCATTGCTACCAATGCTGCTTTCACTCCGTGCTTTCTGGGTTGCTAGACACTCGTTGACAGAGTCATGGTGACTGTGTGGCAAAGGACTACAGTTTTACCTTGTTTATCAGCCTTCTTGAAGGGGTGGCAGTGTTTGAGGAAGTTTTCATGCAAATAGCTTTAAATCTATGATTGTATCTAACAGAAAGCATTTTTTCCTGGAGGGTGCACTCATGAAGAGCTTCCCTTCCTTCCTTCCTTCCTTCCTTCCTTCCTTCCTTCCTTCCTTCCTTTCTTCTTTCTTTTCTCTTTTCATAGTTGTGACTATCAATGAATCACAATAATGAAGACAGGTGACCTGTGACATAGCTATGCCCCAACCCTTAGTAACACTGTAATACTCTCTGGGGCATCCTTTTAAACATGTTCCCTGCAGGTCATGTCCACAGTCTTAAATATGAGTTGCTTTATCCTTATTACTATGTAGGAAACACAAGACAGTCTCCAGCTATGGCTTTGTAGCACCGTGTGTATCAGTCAGGTGTTTGGAAAGTAATTTGTAACTTAAATTAGAAAACGATAGACTCCTTCGATGCATTTGAGCCAGTCCCAAATGACTTTCAGATCTCTGTCACCTGCACTCGTCCTTCTGGAGAAGAGAGCTGTGCACATCTGTTCTGTGAGTTCCTAATAATGATAAGAATTGCTATTGCCATTGTCTCCTCCCATGTCCATTGTTTCAATAAATCTGAGCATGACCTGTAAGTATGCGTGGGATCAAAACAAAAAAGATAGACGCTATCCCAGTGCTTCAGGCAGATTGCTAACTTGTGAGGGACTGAATTCCTCCTCGGTTTGTGCAGAGGAAACTCAGCACTTTAATGTCAGGTTGAGGGGTGCTCCCTCAAGTCAGGAAAGTGAAAATGTGCCCCAAAGCAGGCAGGCAGGTGGGCACCCAATCTGGGCTTAATAGGCTCCTTTTGTTAGCTAACTGGTTAGCTCTTTAGGGCTGCAAGGCTGGGAGGCATGAAGTCTACCGTCAAGTGCTGGTTGGGGGGGAGGTGGACCTCATATTCCTTTGGTAGCTTCAGTGTTTCCAGGCCAGTCCTTTCAGGAAGGCTAGAGCCATCCTAAGGATTTGGCCTTGAGCTCTCACAGATTATGTTAGCTTTTATTCTAATCTTCATAGGCTAAGGTCGAAACCTCACTGAGGCAAGGCCTTATACCAGCTGGCTAGAGTCTGGTGAGGGAGAGAATCTTTTCTATAACTGTGAATATCAATGGATCATAGTAATAAAAGGAATGGAGAAAGCGTAAGTGCCTGAATCGTTATTGACCACTTTTTTCAATCACCCCAGGCAACTTAGATCTATAAATGTAACCATAAGAAATTGCCAACATTTGACTGTTTCTGACCCACAAAACACAGCAATTTCGTGCACTGTAACTTAATATAATGTGCCTTGCATTAAAAACCCCGGGGGAATCAACTGACAAAAATCAATCCAGCTACGAGATGGGTCTGCCAGCAAGAGATGGCGGTGGTTTTATTTTCTTTCTTTCTGTTTTTAATGAAGAAGAACCCAATGACATCCAGTGTGATAAATGCATCTTTGTTTCCACCTGTATGTCTAACCATGCACCTCAGAACAGATTTTAACCTCCACCCTGGGTCCCTCATCACCACAGAAAGGTTCGTCCACAGAGCTTAGAACAGTGGGTTTAGGGGTGGAGGACATGGCTCAGTGGTAAAAACTGCCTCCTGCATAACAAAAAGGACCCGAGTTTGAATCCCCAGCACTCATGTAAAAAGATAATTTTAATTTACACATGATCTCAATTATTTTCATCACAAGGAGGGTATGAACTAAATACTTGATAAGCTTCCCATGATAAATATGTCAATTTGGGAAGTCGTATTTCCTTCATATATCTGCCTCTATATATGGGCCTAGATCCTCCTCCATTGCCAAGGTCAGAACAATCTACTATTTCAAAACCAAGGTGTGACACGAGTCATTTAAATATCAGCAGTCCTCAACTTTATTTCTGAACTGTAATGTAGCAGAAATTCTTTGGTGCCTCCGATCTTGCCTTTTGACTAAGTCTTAAATGGATGCATTGGGTAAATTCCTTAACCGTTGTTTCAGGCCAATTAAGGACAGAGAGTGGACAGGGTGATGTCATCCATCACCTGTTGACATCTTCAAAGGGCCGTTATCTTTAATAAAGGAGGAAGAGGACAGGGGCTTCAGAAATTGCTCAGCTGGCTGGGAGAATGCGCTGCCCTTATAGAGGACCTGAGTTGAGCTTGCAGTGCCCACATCAGGATGTTCACAACCTCCTCTAACTACACTTCTAGGGCTCTAATGCCTCTAATACCTGGCTTTGGTGGGCTCCTGCACTCATATGCTCATCCACTCACATGTACAAATAATTAAAAATAAAATAAGTCTTTTTTTTCTTCTACAGAAGGAAACAAATAGGGAGAGGAATAAACAAGCACCCTTGGATGGACTTTGGTTACTATAGCATTACTATGTTGTGGTTATTTTCCACACAGTGGTGGCAATGGAGATTATGTTAGTCTGCCCAAGCTGCTATAACAAAACACGGCACACCAAGTCGTTTAAACAATACACATTTATTCTCCCGAAGTTTGGGATACTGGGAGTAAGATATAAAGGCATTGGAATACTTGCCTTCTTACTGTATCCGTTCATGGAGGAAGGGGAGGAGGAAGGAGAGAAAGAAAAAAAGAGGGAAAGGCAGACCAGAGAGAAATAGAAATAAACAGATTTGTAAGGCCATTAATTCCCAGCATGAAAATCCAAACCTCACAACCCCCTGGTTTCCAAGGCAACCTTCTGCAAACATCACATGCTGTAGCTAGGGTCTAAAAACAATTTTGGAGAGTGAACACAATTTAATCCGAAAGAGCAGCTAAACAATAAAATAAAAATCACAGATAGCAGAACCCACCACAGAAAGATCTCCGGGTTATTTTGTTTTCGGTTACATGGGTTGGGGGGAGTGGGCAGATAGAGAAGAACACAGAGACTTTCCATTGTAAGTATGTTAGTCAAGGTTCTTCAGGAAAAAAATAGAACTGATAAACTGAAGAGATTCTACAAGAGGATTATTAAATTGACTTACTTGCCAAGATTGGCAATGGTATCTCACACCATGAAGACCCAGAAACCTGCTACTGCTCAGTCTACGAGGCTGTGTCTTAGCTGTCTCAATCCGGTGCCAAAGCCTGAAAGATTCCCAAAGAGCCATTGGTCTTCAGTCCATGTTTGAGGTCTAGAGAAGCTAGCTCTAATGTCAGCAAAGGAAGCAACAGGGACAGCAGGGACAGAGGAGATGAACTCATCAACAAGTGGTAAGGTCAGCTAAGCAAAATGGTGTCGTCTTCCTTCCCCGTGTCCTTCTAGCTGAATTCCTGCCAGAAGATGTCACCTACGATCAAGGTGGGCCTTCCCACATCAGTTAAGGCAGTGAAGACAATCCCCCACAGACACGCTCAGAGGCCAACTTAATGAAGATAATCCTTCAGTGAGATTCCCCAGGAGATTCCAGGTCAGGTTAAGTTGACAATTTCAGCTAACCATCAAAATAAGCAGCCATTCTACCATTGGCACACACTAGCCCTGTATATCTTAATCAAACAGATGAGAAATTGGAGCAGTGGGACATCATATTCCAGCTTTTTGTTTTGTTTTGTGAGACAGAGTTACTCTGTGTAACAGCCCTAGCTGTGCTGGAACTCCCTTTGTCGATCAGGCTGGCCTTGAACTCTCGGAGATCTGTCTGCCTCTGCCTCCCAAGTGCTGGGATTAAAGGAATGAGCCACCACTGCCTGGCTGAGCTATCTTAATTAACAAATAGCAAAATGTATCAGAAAAGAAAGCTGAAGAGATGGAGAGATGGCTTAGCAGTTAAAAGCACTGACTGCTCGTGTAAAAGACACAAGTTCAGTTCCCAGCACTGATACGGCAGTTCACAACTACCTGTAACTCTAGTTACAGGGGAGTCCCATACCCTCTCCTGACCCCAAGGGCCCCAGGAACACAAGTCGTACACATATGCAGGCATTCATACACACAAAATAAAAGGAAATAAACTCTCTTAAAGATACAGAAAAGGACATTATATTCCTTTCTTTGCTAAATGTGCCAATCTGTGTGTGTGTGTGTGTGTGTGTGTGTGTGTGTGTGTGTGTGTGTGGTGTGTGTGTGTCTCAGAGGAAGACCTTAGGTATCATTTTCTAGTCTCTGTCTGCCTTGCCTTCTTCTAGACAGGATCTCTCATTGGCCTGGAACTGACAAAGTAAGCTAGGCTGGCTGGTCTTTGAGCACAGGGCATTATATACATTCAATTGGTCTGTGAGCTTTGGGAATCTGCCTACCTCGCAAGGGCATTACAGGTACTAGAACCCCACCACCACCACCCTGTCCTGCTTTATTTTAAATGTGAATGCTGAAGCTCGAACTTGGGTCCTTATGCCTACAGATCAAGAACTTTAACACTCGAGATATCTCCCTAGCCCCAGTGTAAGCACTGTAAATTAACTATGGTGAAAGTTGTTCTGAACTACCATGTTGCTTTAGTCGACTCTTATTACACATCAAAGGGTCAACTTCTTGTTGTTTGAGCATTTCCGTTTCCTGGCCTTCCTACTCTTCTCCCGGCTCAGGTTTCTTTATTTGAATAACAATTTGACTTAGGTGCTAAAAATGTCCTTCATGCACTGTTGGTCATTTTTTATTTTTAATTTCCCTACTACGCGGAGCCCCAACTTTTGAGGTGAGACCAGAAGAGGCTGGTGTGTGGGCGGTAAGCCCATTTGCGTGAAGCTGCAAACCTAGCTGTGAAGCCACAGTTCTGGTGATTTCTGCAGTCCCATTCCTCAATCACACACTCTTCCGGAATTTATTTCTGCCCATGCAGAATCCACGTATTAAAAGCTTCGAGTTGCTCTCCTCAGACAGTCTCTATTTTTAGTAACAAACTGTCTCTCAGAGGTGCGTACAGCTGCTCATTCACACGGAAGCCTTTTTCCACAAAGCTCACATTATTCTCCCTTCTTTTTTAAGGCCCAAACCTCTGAGGAAACACACAAACAGCATAGGTTATATTTAGTTTTCTATTCCACTATCATGAAGTTCTAAATCTAGAGGAAGTTATAAATATACTACAAGGATTTTCAATAGTATTGTAACACCACGCAGAACTATACCAAAAAGGGGGGGGGCACGGTGAGGGATAAAGGAGCTTGCATTACAATAAGAAGACACATGAACTGGAACTTTGGAAGGCATTGCCCGGTATGGGGAACTAATATCACACTTAGTAGCACTAAGAAATGCACAAGACATATCCGAAGCTCTTTTAATATTCATAGAAAGCAGAAGGAATAGCAAAAGACAGCAGATACCCCAAGTCGAACGACTATCGTGTTATATAATTACACTCGGAGAGCGTTCACTGAAGCGTACACATGGGGGAGGTGAGGGATGCAACCCCACAAACTGCCTAGCACATTCCCAGCAACGCTGCCAGGTCGGCCTTTGCATGTTATCTCAAGTGCTTCCCTTTCACTAACACGGAAACCAAGGGAAGTGTTTCGCGCGCTTGGAACTCCCAGCCAGCGAAACCCCAGTACTTCCTGCCATCCTGTTGCCCTGAGACCAATCCTCACTAAGGAACTCATTTCCAAACCTCTCTGCCTGGAGTACCCGTAACCTATCCAACACCTCTTCAGCACCTCTTCTCACCCTTCTCAGAAGGATGCAAAGAGTCCTGACACACATCTCTTGGTCTTTACCAGCTTCTCAACTTAGCATACATAGTATTACAGTACAGGGTCGTGGGTCCTTGGCAAGGTAGACAGTTTATATGAATCTACAGGCTTCTGTTTTCACCTACAGGGAGTGGATATAGACCTGGAGGTCTCTTTTCTATTCATACCCTTCCTCAAGATACAGCTTAGAAAATAGCTCTCCAACATTGTCACCGGTAAAAGAACCCAGCACCCAGAAATCATTTATAATGTAAGGGTGGCTACCTCGTCAAGACAGTGCCATTTTTCAACAGAGAAAAATATTTGGGCAGACAATGATCATCACTCTTTCTCCAGGAACATTTCCAGCCTTCATTTATTTCCCTTTTCTTTCCTTTTCATTCCTCTTTTTTTCTTGTTTCATACAAGGACCCTGTTTTTCAAGAACAAGCCTTGATTTTATAATTGGTATTGCTGCCTCATGAGCGATAAATGGAACCACCTAAACTTTGAAAGCCCGCTGACCGGAGTTCACTGAAACCAATGTTCCAACAAAGACATCTTCATTTCGCCACACGGCTCTTTAGCGTCCCAATGTAAGCTCATGAAAGTCAGAGCCCGGCTCTTCTGATTTGGTGCCTTGTTGCCTCAGAAAGATGAAAAGGCACAGGTTCAAACTTCTCTCTTACACAATTCAGCAAGCAAGGAACAAGGAGGGAGTCAACCTTTGTTCTAATGCACATGTTAACAGGGCACGTTGGGCAAGACCTACAAACTAGTTCTCACATTCTCCCTAAGTGAAACAGGGATTATGAATGTACAGCCAAGGTCATGTCACAGGGCGGGGGATAAAGCTTCCCCAGTTTCCTGTGTGGCATCTATGGAACTTGCAAAAATATCTCTTGGCATTGCCAGGAACTTTAGTTCATGGACCACCTGCTCAGGAAAAGGAAGCAGATGACAATACTATGTCTTTTGAAGATAGGGCAAATCTTCCGCACAGAGTACCTCAGTCCAAGAGCATGAAATATTCTCCTGACTTCTTCATGCCCCCTCATAATTTGCCAATTTCTACCTTCTTAAATACATCTGTTAAATTAATATTTTGTCAAGTGCTTAACTAAACGTGTGGTGAGCTGCCTTCCGTCTAACTTGGCCCTATGCTTCTCAAGAAAAAAAAATTTAATGTTAAGAAAATCAAAGTGTCTTCCTTTAATTGTTTTTATAACCTTTTGGAAAACCACTGTGTACCTCTGGAAGCTCAAGTGTACTTAACTAAAAGTCAGCCAAATCTGATGTGCCACCATTGGACGCCGCGGAGGCCATCGTCTGTTTCTTTCTCAGGCCTCATGGGCTCATTCGCTGCCCACACTACAGTTTGGAAGTGGATGAATGAATTCACAAGCATCGCTGTTTGCACTTTCACACACTGTTAAAAGGCAGGAGGATCAGATTTCAGAATACTGTGAAGAAGCTGGCAAGGACTTCAAAGCGATTTTGAAGTATCTATTACTTTATTAAGCAAGGGTTATAATGATGTACAAAGCACCAGCTACTCATGTTTTCCTGTTCGTCTGCATTTCCTTGCAAATACCGCAGTTTCAATTTTCCTGCTTAAATACTGGTTTGTACGCTGCTTTTAAAATTATAGATCAGACAGCAGTCACAGACAAAGAGCCCCAGCCACCAACCTAAACCACTTGCAGCACTACGGGAGCTACGGTGGGCCAAAAAAGTCTGCCTCTTGTCCTTGTGCCTGTGGCAGTGTCTCCTTCCTTTCCTCCTTCACATTTCCGCCAACATTGTGAAATCCAGTGTTAGCCCACCACAGACGGCAAGCGCCTGTAGCAATCTAGCAGACATTTATGCGAGTAGTTCAAATTGTCTCAGTACGTGCTTACTCAAGCACGAACACTTCGTTTTTAAATTCAGTGTGACCTAGACAGGTCTATGTCATGTGACACGGCAATGACATTAGATTCATTGTAAAGTTGGAGAGGGGAATGCTCCCTGGTCCATCAGCTCCTCTGGTGCTGTAGGACTTAACTTTAAGGCGGACCCTGTAAGCAGCTCCATTATGCCTTATGGGCTGTCAGAGAGATAGAGGGTAAGTGCTGAGGTGTCAACTGAACTGCCATTCCTAAAACTTGACCTTGACTCTTTGAACAAGGCCCATTCTTACCAAGTGATCCCTTGGACGTGAGACATATTCGTCAGCCCCCAATGAAATGCTACCCCAGTTGATATCACCCGTCTCTCACAGTCCACACTGGGTTACAGGCATGGAGGTGGATGTCATCCAAATCTCACAGTGATGAGGCCTGTGTTTTAAAATAATGGATAGGTTTGTATTTTGTCCTATAGGATCTTCATGTTTCTATCATGAAAACATACTTCATGGATTCTAAATTCGAAATCTATTATTGCTCGTCCTAGTCATAAGTAAAATAGAAAACCCGTAGGAATCTTTCTCCCACTCAAAAACAAGCTAAAATGAAAGTGGCAAGGAACTTGGAAACAGCATGAAGCCGAGGAAGGAGAGTCAAAGTTTAGAGGTCTGCAGATGTAACCAATCTCCTGCATACTGAGGACTCGGGCCAAAGTTTACCTGAGAACGGTTGGGTCTGGTAGATCCCACTGGCAAAGGAAGAGTGGCCACTGAATGTTCCCAGATTTCCTATTCTCATGGCAATGCCACTCACTACCCACTTCACTATGACTAAGGTTAAAGTCAAAAGTAAATGCCTCCTTTGACCATACCAACAAAGCTCATAAAATATTCAGTGTCTAGCAAAACCAAGGTCTATCTGGGTGGTGGTGACACACACATTTAATCCCAGCACTTGGAGGCAAAGGCAGGTGGATCACTGTGAGTTCAAGAGTAGCCTAGTCTACAGAACTAGTTCCAAGACAGTCACAGCTGTTACACAGAGAAACCATGTCTCGAAAAGTCAATAAAAGAAGAAAGAAAGAAAGAAAGAAAGAAAGAAAGAAAGAAAGAAAGAAAGAAAGAAAGAAAGAAAGAAACCAAGGTCTATTATGAAAATAAATTTCCTGGAATTGCAATGTTAAATCTGATTATCAGTTTTCTCATTCATACATAGGATTGAAATGATTTTAAATCCCTTTAAACCCCCAATTTGGAGATGTCGTCATCTTAGTGCATGAAACATACTGAAAAATCTTGCCCATTCATTTAAATAGCATACTACAGTTGAATCCCACATGGTGGCTAACATGATTCGTTACTTTATTAGATCAGCTCAACCTCAAACTATCATTGGCTTTTTGCACCATACCATATATGACAAATATAAAGAAGTTGGCGCGTTCAAAGCTGGTCTATTTCCAAGAGACCTTGCTTGCTAATTCCCAAAGTCTATTTCACTCTATAGCCAGTATCTCTCCTAGTGCCACAGCTTTACACATCAGTAATAACCCCCAGTCTAGCTTCCACCATCACCCTGCCCAACGGACTTTTTTTTCTTTTTTATCTTTCTCTTAAATCCAAAATCAAATCCTATATTTTGGAGAAAATCTTTCCTGATCAAGCAGCCGAACTTCATTAAATTCATTGCCAAAGTTGCTTAGTCATTTGCTACAGAGTAATGTTTGTGAATTCCCCAGAAACATTATAAACCCTAACCCACTATAGGTCCTGCATGAAAGTGATTAATGTCCTCGTAAAAGAGATATGGAAGGACTCTCTTGACTTCTCTTTCCACATGAGACAAGAAGCCCATAATGTGCAACCCCGAAGATGGCCTTCATCAGCCCCAGCCATGCTGACACTGTGATCTTGAACTTCCAGTTCTGGTCCTGTGAGTATTACATATCCATTGTGTAGAAATTCCTTGATTGCTAACGTTCACAAGTCATAGATACACAGTTTTGTGCAAATGATAAAGCATGGAAGAGGATGGGGGATGGGTCTGGGCAGAAGGTACAGCTTAAAACAAGATGAATGTGGAGGATGCCAAGCAGGAAGGAAATGCTTAAGGAAAAAAAAAGTCTATCAAATCATGAAAAACAAGAGGGAGAATTGAAAGGCTCAATGGAATATGACCTGGAACTCCTTAGCCCCCTGCACTTACATATGCCTAAGTATGAACCCAGTGTAAGGCTTTTGTTTGTTCCATCTGTCTTCCTCAAGACAGTGTGAATTATTTGAAGCAGAAATTGCCTCTTTTATCAATCTATACCTTAGAGCATTCACCAAAGTTCCTGCCCAAGAGTAAGAAGTCAATAAACTTTTGCTGAATATTGAATTCATCTTCATTCAGCTAAATAATTTATCTCATCTAAATTCAGAAAATAGCTTATACTAATCGAGTCAAATGATGTGTGTGTAGCTATACTTAATTCTTAAAATATAAACAGTTGGCAAATTTCCTCTGAAGTAAACAATTAAATGCCTTATTAAAACTTCCTGCGGCAGACCCCCATTGCCTGTTTTGGCACTTCTGTCTGGGTCGTGGAGAACTCACCAAATATGGATTTGAAACTGGGTAGCATTTTCCCATAAGGGAGGAACAGCCAGTGCTAGCAGAGATGGCACACATTCCTGGATAAAAGTTTTCAGCTAGCACACACCGTGCTAGTTTGGCTCTAGAGCTATTAACATGGAGAAAGGGTAGAATTCGAGTCACCCACATGCCCATAGATGAATGAGATCACTCCACCATCTCCCTGAGTAACGGTGGTGTAGAGATGGAACTTCCCTGCCTGTTTTTAGTTATAGGCAGGAATGTGGAGAATGTCGGTTTCTTCCAACACCAATCATAGTAGAGAAGCTTCTTTTTCTCTTATCCTCACTTCTCTCTCTTTGACTATTAGAGACCTGAGCTAGAGAAGCCAGCTGTTATCCAGAATGGCTAGAGAAAAGACACCTGACCACTGGAGATCCTAAAAGAACACCAATTCCCCTGTTGTTGAGACTCCTGGCAGCAAAGGATCTAAGGAAATTTCTTTTAATCCATGTTATCTATTATAATTACATTATGTGCAGCATGCCAAAACCACTCATGTAGAATCACTCAAAACCTAACTGTGGTTTTTTTCAAAGTTTTTCTAAGAGCTTAGGAGGGGCCAGAGTAGCTTAGGGTCCGTTCCGCGTGCTCCGTGACCAGGAGCTCTAAGGGAAGGGAAAACCAGCTTGATATTAATAGTGCTATCATGGCATTTAACAGCTGTTGTTCTTAATGGTGACCCTTGTCAATCGCCAGGAGAATAAAATGCCTATAAAGATCTGTTATACTCATCCACCCTGCTCTTTCTCCCTCCCATCACTAATCCATTCTGCAAGTGGACATGACTAGTCCATCCTGTCAAGTGGACATGACTTTGTTGAATCAGTAAGGGGGATCAAAAGCTAAAAAGGGAACTATATCTACTTGGAAGAACTATGTATTCTAATTTTATTTCTATTGATATGCTAAAACATGCTGACCAAAAACAACATTAAGAGATAAAGGGATCATTTAGATCACAGTCCTTTGAGGGAGCTTAAAGCAGGAACTTGAAGGCAAGACAACTTGTTTTTCCACACACAGCTTCACTTCCCAGTCAAAGAATCAGATCAAGAACCATGAAGAATGCTGCTTTCCAGCCGACACCTTTCTTAGACAGTTGAGGATCATGTGTGTAGGCAATGCTGCCACCCACAAGGGATCTAGTCTACCGAGACAGTCAAGACAATCCCCCACAGGCCTGGCTACAGGCCAACCTGATCTAGGCAATCCCTCAACTGGGGCTCTTTTCTCAGATGACTCTAGGTTGTGGCAAATAGACCATTAAAATTAACCATCACAGGGACGGGTAGGTGGGAGGGGATGGAGGAAGGGAACATGAGGGATCAGGATGGTTGCGTTGGTGACTGGACGAAGGCGGGGGAGAGTAATGAAAGAGATATATCTTGATAAAGGAGACCAGTATGGAGTTAGGGAGAAATCTGGTGCCAGGGAGACTCCACAAGGATGACCCCAGCTAGGACTCCTAGCAATCGTGGAGAGGGTGCCTGTAATCTAATCTAATTAGTGATTACCCTAATTGCCATCACAGAACCTTCAGCCAGTAACTGATGGAAGCAGATGCAGGGTTCCACAGCCAAGCACTGGGCCAAGCTCCAGGAGTCCAGTTGAAGAGAGGGATTATATGAGAAATGGGGGGGGGGTTCAAGATCATCACAGGGAAACCCACAGAGACAGCTAACCTGAGCCTGTGAGAACTCAAGGACTCTGGATGACAGCTAGGGAATCGGCATGGGACCGAACTAGGCCCTCCACATGTGAGTGACAGTTGTGTAGCTTGGTCTTTTGTGAGGCTCCTAGCAGTAGGACCAGGACCTGTCCCTGATGCATGAGCTAGCTCTTTGAAACCTGATCACTATGGTGGGATGCCTTCCTCACCCTTGATGCAAAGGGGAAGAACTTAGTCCTGCCTCAACTTGATATGTCATGCTGTGCTGACTACCATGGGAGGCCTTACCCCTTCTGAATGGAGACGGAGGAGGAGTGAATGGGGGAGTGGGGGTAGGAGGTAGGTGGGGGAGGGAATGGGAGGTCAGGAGGGAGGGGAATCTGTGATTGGTGTATAAAATAAATATTACTTAATTAATTAAAAACGCAGAAAAAATTAACTACCACAGAGAACTTATCCCCCCAAAAAATAATAGAATGTATTTATTGGCTAAATGAATAAACCCTCTTAGGGTTGACTGTAGCATTAAAAGCCACTGATTTAACTGTTCCCTAGAAACTCTGATTACAAAGCTGTTTTGCTTAAGTTATTTCAGCAAAGCCATGGTTTGCTTGTTTTTTTTAATTGATGATTATCAATGACCCAAATGTAGCGCTTATTCTCTTTTGTAATATCCACTTAGTCTTCTTGAAGCTGGAAAGCAATTTCATCAAAGACCATAAAACATTGGCATTATTTGAGTGGGTACCTATACTGTTAAGAAATCAAAATTTAGAGCCAATGATTTATAAATATGCTGGAAATGCACATGGCAATATAACCTATTAAAATTGCCCATTCCTAAGGAGTGATTAAGTCGATTAAAACACATTCTCAAAGAAAGACAAATTTTTACTCTACAACAGAATATGTGTTGCCTGAGCTGTCTAAGCTGCATACACAGCAGGCAGCAAAAACAAAAGGTGTCTCTGCCATATAAGAGTTTATACAATTACAAACATATTCTCTTGACATTTTTCAGTTTTATTTAATAAGAACATAGAAGAATTCTAAGGGATAAAATTATATAACCTGCTTCATGTGGCTACAGAAAAATTACTGAAAGTCAAAATCTAGTAGAAATCATCTGGGTGTTGAAATTCTCTCTCTCTTTCTCTCTCTCTCTCTCTCTCTCCTTTTTTTGCTTGTATTTCTCCATATCACTATAATTTTTAATTGTGTTTAATAAACCATTTTTAAAAAAAAAACAAATGTGTATGGGTATATGCTACAACGTCTGGAGGTCAGAGGACCACTTGCAGGGTTGGGTTCTGTCTTTTCACTGTGTGGATCCCTGGGATGAACGCAGGTTGTCATGCTCCATGGGAAGCACACTCACCTGCTGAACCACCTCACAGGCCCCAATAAACAATGTGTACACTCAGAAAAACAAGCAACAGAGTAAACAGGACAGACAGCAAGTGCTGCCCACACCCGAGCTGCAAGAACACTTGACTGTTCTGACTATGCACAGTCTGTGCTCCTGTCAAAGTTGGGGCTTTGCAGCGTCTGGAGCCCCTTTCAGCCTTGCTTATCCAGCAGCCAAGAACAGCAAGCAAATCCGGCTGCTGCTCAGTGTCAAGTATGTGTGGGATGATAAGTTAATGAGCTGATGGGAAGTGTAAACTGTGTGTTGAGGTATTACATATTTTAATATCCAGGAAATTTTGTATATAATGTTACTTGTATACAAAATAGTTTGAGCATTTGTAAATACAATGTGTGTTTGTGTATACACACACACAGGATAATTGTATAATATATTGAACATTTTCTACAACATTTTTACTGGCAATACTAGCAATGCTTCAACTAAATATTTTATTATTTATTTTTTAAGCAAATATATACTTAAATTCTAGGGAGAAAAATATCATGCCATGTATCCTGATGTTTGTTTGAAAATCAAGTGTGTGTGTGTGTGTGTGTGTGTGTGTGTGTGTTGATAGATAAGTATTTCATGAAGTAATCTCAATAGAAAGTCTTACTTTTAAAAACCTGAAATGGATTGTGAAATGAATGGTCACATCTAATTATTCTGTTGTTGTTTGCCTACATGTGTATGTATTTTAAACATGTATACAAAAACTAACCCAAAGCCGGGTAGTAGTGGTAGTCCAAGAACTCAGGAGACAGAGGCAGGCAGATCTCTGTGAGTTCAAGGCCAGCCTGGGATACAAGAGCTAGATCCAGGACAAGCTCCAAAGCTACAGAGAAACTCTGTCTTGATAAAGAAAAAAAAAAAACAGTGGTCAGAATAAGCAGTAGCAACAGTGTATATATGAAACATAACATCACCTTTGTTACTAGGTTTGGGAGAGACGGGATACAGAGTAGAAAGAAAATTGGGTATTGTCTTTTCTTTAGGATGGATTAATCAATATGTAGAAGAGAAAAATAAATCTCAGGTGTTTTATTAATATGCAAAGAAGACTATATTCAACATTGTCTAACAGGAGCATTGACTTTCAGGGCAGGGTCTATGTCTACAGGAAAAGGAAAGTTGGTGTGTCATTGCTTACTACAGTCTGGATCACAGCCCACACAAATGTCTAATATGCTGTTACAACTTACTGCTGCCCTCTCAACGAGGGGCCTCACAGAGAGAGGTCATTCTGGACAGACAGGAAGGAAATAGAAACCACTGTTCCAAGTTTGTTCTAAATCGAACACTAAAAGGAAAGCAACCTTGTTCAGCCTCAAGGCCCTACAAGTTTGCAGACATGTGAACAAGGCAGGCTGAGGGAAGCATTGTGGAGTCAGAGGGTCTGAATCGAGGAGACAGCTGGCGGGAAGGAGACTACCCTCCCAGATTTACAGGCTCCATTCCCTGAATAGCTTGACCCGGGCCATGCAAGGAGTACCGGACAGAGCACTAGGGTTGTTTCCACAGCAAGTGGTGATCATTTATTGTAGTAACAAATAGGCATTTTTTTTTCTGTGGAACAATACAAATTGCTTTGTTGTGTTTCTTAACACAACATCAGTACCTACTAAAATATACTTATTGTGAAGAACAGACACAGAGTTAAAAATGATTGTTGCCTCAAATCTCATATATACTAATCTTTAATGCTCTGGTGTGTGTCTATGCAGTGAACTCTTTTCATAATACATTACTCTTTTTTTGAGATCATTATGAAGGCTTTTTTCAGACTTGCTTCTTTTTTTATTGATATTTATTGAGCTCTACATTTTTTCTTCGCTCCCCTCCCTGCCGCTCCTCTCCCCCTTCAGTCCTCCCCCAAGGTCCCCATGCTCCCAATTTACTTAAAAATTATACTTTTTACTTCCCATGTAGATTAGCTCTATGTAAGTCTCTCTTAGTGTCCTCATTGTTGTCTAAGTTCTCTGGGATTGTGATTTGTAGGCTGGCTTTCTTTGTTTTATGCTTAAAAACCACCTATGAGTGAGTAGATGCGATAATTATCTTTCTGTGTCTGGGTTACCTCACTGGTTTCTTAAATTTATGATAATGTAATGATTTGGCAATTTTATTTAAAAAAATTTAAAACATGATTTTTGTTTTACCTACTTTTTGAGACCAGATCTCAGGGGGAAGCTTACTGGCCATGCAGAAGAGGGTTGGCTAACAGTTCCTCAAATCTGTGAGTGTTACTTTATACAACATCAGAGACTTCGTAAGTATAATGTAATTAAGAATGTAGAGATGGGCAGATTGTCCTGGATTGTCTAGGTGGGACCTAAGTGAATCACAAATATCCTGTACGTGGGCAAGGGGTGTTGATTGTAGCAGTATGACATGAAGACCAGGCTACAGTAGTAGGACGTGCCTATTTTGAAGATGAGGGAGTATCCAAAATAAAGAATATTTCAAGAGCCAGAAAATAGGTTCTTCCCTAGAAAACTGAAAGGAACGTGACCTGTTTTGACACTCTGATTTTGGCTAGTGACCTTTGGAACTGTTAAAGATTAAGCATATGTTGCATTATGTCATGAAGTTTGTTTCATCGACTACAGAAAAGCAAGATCTATGTCTATTCATGCCTATTTATCAATAATAACAACAGTTCATTCCATAATTGTTTAGTACCTTTAAAAACAAAGTGGCCATAGTTGGCCAATCAAATGCCACTGTCGATGCATTGGCTTGGAAATGGGCATCAACGCAAGGCAGTATCAGCAGAACCCATAAATCTCAACACTTAGAAGATCTCCTTTTCACTCAGAAGCAGTAATGAGTTGAAACATTACAGCAGAGCCCATCTTTGTACTGGATTGCACATCCTTAGATCACCTCTTGCCTGCCTTGCATCCTCAGGTAAATACAGAGAAGACAAAATGAGATTGTGGACCATAGAAAGCACAGTGTAAAACTCTACCCATTCATTTGTCAGTAGGAGGGCAGGACAGCCAAATCAGGGACAAGATTAACCACTGGGACTCCATTCCTATTGGGGGGATCTAGCTTGCTTTGAACTAGACTTTGAGAAAATTCTTCAAGATATTTAACACATGGTGCTTGGCCACATCCCAGGCATTATTGGTCTCTTGCTGGATTGCTGATTGGTAGATAATACGTTAGTTTTAGGAATCTATTTACTGATTGCCTTGCCTGCTCTGTCAAAATATTCAGACATTAATGCTTAATGTATAGCTTAGAAATGGTGTTATCGTTTTGGACTATATATGCGATTAAAAAAAGTTTGGTGAACAAAATGTGTAGACTGTTTACCATTTAAATTCTAAATCTGAGACACTATTTTTAAAGAGAGTAATTTTTTAAAAAGCAACCAGAAAAATGTCTGCTGCTATGGTACCTGTCACATTTATAATAGTTAATGTCTTCTGTTTCTCCAAATGTTTAAATGGGGATCGCCCTTCTTTTAAAGTCCCTCACTAAGTTCTAAGTAGAAATACGTGCCTGCTTTGTTGACTCTTTCACCGAACCTTAATGAATCATATAAAGATTTTTTAGAAACTATTGAGATATACTTTTGTAAGCAGCTCCCAGACAAAACTGGCAACATCTCTAAAGACCGAGACACTGCAGAAAACGCTGATGGTTCCCTGTGAACAGAATTAATGAATTCAGTCCACAGGAGCCACAGGTGAGAAAGAACTTACAGTGAATATTCGATGCCATCCTAAACCTGCACAGAAAAAAAAAAGTGTTCGCAGCCCATCAAGCTGTTAACTTTGTGTGATTTGCACTGCAAGAGCTTCCTTCCTCTTTCTCCTTCATCTTCAAGAAGGAAAGTGTTTGACTTCAGAATGCCAGGGTGGAGGGTTAGATCCTCTGTGTACAAAAATTTCTGGTCCGGAAGACTGGAAACCCGAGAGGGTCTATGGGTTTGCCCGAGGTTTCCTTTCTGATTGCTGAACATCTTGCCTTCCTTCCTGTAGAGCATCATGTCTTACCCTAATTTTGACTGTCCCAAATAAACTGCCTGGAGTTGTAGGACTCAAGAGCCTGCAGAAGAGGTCTGCCCGAAACTGTCCACAGCATCCAGCAGGAAACCACAAATAAGCCACTTATTTCCCTAAACCTGTGCTGGAACTTTACAAAATGGGGGCTCAGATGCCTCTCCTCAGCCCTATCTATTCTCTTTCAACCTCACCAATGGCTGTTTTGGCCTCAGCAAAACCAAAGCGAAAGGGAAAGGGAATAACTAGAAGGAAAGTTCCCAAAGACTCGCTGCCACTAAAGCATGAAGGTGCTCTCTGGGGCTAAGGGAGTTTCTAAACTCTTTTCCTGTCTCATCTATGCTTCAGTGAGGGGGAAATCTTCAAGACCTACTTGCTGGCACACCCTGAAGATGAGTCTGCAGGCATGGAGCCTCCTATATCTGGTAGCTTCTGTTCCAGAACCTCCCAGGTTTGCTTAGACCTGTATACCACACTTGGCCAATATGCTAACTTCTGGGGGAAACACAGTCCCCCAACAAGACCAGCTGTGAAGAAGTAGGGACTTTTGGTAAAGCTTCCCACAACATCCTCCAGATGGATCACCCTGTAACTTCCTTCTTGCATCTAATGGGGAGTTTCAGACATGCAGACAAATCACTCATAAATATAAATGAGTCTAAAGTGACATGAGTACTTATTATGTCTGGATACCACATTAAAATGTCCAGCTCAGCATTTAGACCCAGCTCATCATTTGTTGAAAGGGAGGGAGAGACATAGCTATTGAAGGCTATAGTAAGATGCCCAAGCTCCTATAAATAGATTCTCACCTTTGCTCCAGTGCACTCATTGGGACACACACACACACACACACACACACACACAGAGAGAGAGAGAGAGAGAGAGAGAGAGAGAGAGAGAGAGAGAGAGAGAGGCAGACACAGAGAGGGGTAGTATGATGTTTTTTACTCGTTGGACTCTTTGCGGGGGAATACTACCCATTCCCAAATGAATCACACGTGGAGGCTTATTCTTAGTTATAAACGTCCAGCCTTAGCTTGGCTTGTTTCTTGACAGCTTTACTTAACGTATATTACCCTGTCTACCCTTTGTCTCTGGGCTTTTTCTGTTCTCTTCTGTAAATCTCACTCTTTCTCTGTGGTTTGCTGTGTAGCTGAATGACTGGCCCCCATGCCCTCCTCCTTCTCGGAATACTACTCTGAACCCCTTCTCCCGGATTTCTCTTATATTTTCTCCCTACCTACCAGCCCTGCCTATCCTTTCTCCTGCCTCGCTGTTGGCCATCCAGGTTTTTATTAGACCATCGGGTGTTCTAGACAGGCAAGGTATCATAGCTTCACAGAGTGAAACAAACGCAACATAAACAAAAGCAACACACCTTAAAATAATATTCCCAACAGAGAGAGACAGAGAGGTGAAGTTAGAAGCGGGGCTAGTTGGGAAGAAGAGGACTTGGCAGAGAAGGAGAGGGCAAGAAGAGGTTTTGGGGGGAAGTATGAATATGACTGAAATATCATGTGAATGTATGACATGTACAAAAATGATGAAACCATTATTATATATAATTAATTATGCTAATAAGATCCATTTTAAAGGTAAAAAAGGCCCCATCTTGACATTCTTGTTGCATAAGTAGATCAATTATACTCTTGTAACTAAACTACAGTAAGAGAATATCTATACCAGCAAAGAAAAATGCTGTGCGCACTTTAAAATAATTATTAAAATATTCATTTTCATATGTACTGCAAATCTTTCTTTGGTATTAGATGGGATCCTCATTGTCCTTATTAGGAAATGAATTATTGACTTGCCATTTTAACCTAAAAACAATAAATATAAAACACTACTTCTTTAAAAAGTCATTTGTGCTATTCCAATTCTTAATAATCTTTCAGGAAAAAATCTTTATGATCACATATTATGTATATTATGGGATAATATGCATAAAGTAAATATGGGAAAATATGCATGGAAAATATAGATCTATGAGGATAGCAGAATATCATTAGGGGTCATTGTATTGTCATGTTCCTTTAGCAAAGAAGTAGTATTGGTTTTCCCCTAGACCCTTGACTTTTCTGGTCTCAGGTTCTTGGACACGCAAACAGCATTGGACATAGGTTCCATCTCATGGAGTGAGTCTTGACTCCAATCTGATCTTGGTTGGTGACCCCCACAAGCTGTGTACCGCTATTGCACACTCTTGTAGATTGAAGGGTTTGTAGCTAAGTTGGCGTTTACTTTTCTCCTTTGGTAGCATGCAGAATATCTTCCACTGTTAGTGAATACTAGTCTGTAGGGATGACGGTTGTAGGAAAACATCAGCTCGACTTCCCCATTTTCTTGGTTTTCAGCCCACCAGGAGCGGAGAGCATGAAGGTGAAACTTGGGCACTAAGGGATGACTGCACACACTAATTAGATTTCCCTTGTTATTTGTGCTATAGAGACATTCTACTTCCTATGTTACTTTTTATTACCTAGTTATACTGTGAACTAAGAGAACGCATGAGAATCTCTGCCAAAAAACCATATTCCACCCATGTATTGTTACATTCAATGTTTTTCTGTATCCATGAAGATATTCTGTTCTTAGGCACACATATCTCCACACTGTTAAAAATCCTCATTCTGAATCACATTCTTCCTAATATTAAAGGATTCATAGAATTATTAAGATTCCCACTTGATAGAGGACCTATTATAACTCTGTTTCCTTGCAACTCAATTTTAGTTTATAATATCTGATATTACACTTTAAATATACTTTTCATTCCATGGACTGAGTTATCAGCTGTAAATGATACAATTCACCTTTTAACCCAAGAGACCAAAGAGGTACCACTCAGTTCTGTAACGCTGTTATTCATCTAAACAGACTCCATCCCCTATCCTCTAGCTGTCCTTTCGAGGTATTTCCAGCCTCCCTTCGTGGGTTTTGTTGCTTAGAAATGAGGACACCGTTGTCATCCTGTGAGAACACCAGAGAGAGCCCAGGACTGAGACTGGAAAGGAATGTAGCCAGTTTGGAATACATCTGGGGATGGAGCCCAGGTCCATCCTTCAGTTAGTGGGTGGCCTTGGGAAAGTACCAACTCCTGGGAGCCTCCATTTTTTGTTTTGTCCTCTCTCTCTCAGAATTGGTTTCAGAATTCCCAAGAATATGCATAAAACAGTGCTGGGTAGATAGTAAAAAGAAAGCAGCCAGTATCATTATTTGGATTGTTGCTAGCAATGTTATTTTAGTTATTTGTTATTTCCTCTAATTATTTATCCACGTGTTTGGCAGATGTGTCTTGATTTCAAGTTATAGACCAGGCAGCAAGGACCACACTGAAAGAAGCACAGGGAGCTTCGGGTATAGAGAGGGCCAGGGGATAAGCAAACGAGCAGAGACAGATAACCGCAGACGAAGATGATGCTGTAGAGAAACTGGAAACAAGATGCACAGGGGAGAGTGACAGGAGGGACAAAGATGAGGAACAGCCACTCCTGACGGGAGCATTTGAACTGAGGACAGGCTAAGAAGGGAATACCTGTGTGGGGCTCTGAAGCCAATGGGGCGCTCCACCCGGACAGAACCCAACTCATCGGATGAACAGCAGAGTGGGGTTTCATTCCCACTGGACCTGGGGATCTCCGCGAAAGCATGGCTCCTTGGTGTGCTAAGCCTTGCGTCTGCCATGGTGTCTGCCTCCCACAGAGAGGTCGCCCAGCAGCTGGTACTCAGGGATTCCGTGTAAAGCAGAGGTGGAAGGCGAAGGGGGAAAGGAAAGGAAAAGAAAGGAAAGGCGAAGAGGAAATATCAGAGGAGACATCCAGACAGATGGATTTCATGGTTTTCAAGGACGGGAGTTCACAAAGAGATTGGCAATGGAGGAGGGGACCCCCCCCCCCTTGTGAGCATTAGCTGCCATACTGATCTCTTTCCTGGGGTGGACCCAGATGGTGGTGGGGCCTGGGAAACCAGGAGGTCTTGCTCATCAGTATCTCTGGCACTTGTCACTGGCAGTTCGGTGTCTCGGGTCGCAGATAACAACTGTCAGATGGTCTTAGTGTGAAGCAATATGCTCTCCTCTAAACAAGGAGGCAAGCCAAGCCCCAGAGAGGCCAAAGTCTGGACGAAACACACAGGCCTGGAAAGACTTAAGAGTTCATGTGTAATTGAATGAACAGAGCACTTCGGGTAAATGTAAGGAGTTAAAGTGAAGCACACAATGTCCCTGGTGCCCCTGATCACACATCTTTGGAAAGAAAAAAACAAAATACAAAAAAAAAAAAAAAAACAAGGAGAGAAAAAAGTGACTGTTACCATATGAGAAGTAAAAAATAAAAACATAATGCTTAAAAGGTTGGTTCAGCCCAAGAATGGATCAAAAGAGGGCTGAGAAGCAATAGGAGCAGGTAACACTCAGGACAAAGACTAAGAACTGCTCAGCACAACATTTTTTCCAGGCTTCCAACTCCTTGTGGTCCAGGAAGCATTACGTCTATCCAGGCAGGACAATGGAGTCTCGTTTGGCAAGGTCCCTCTGGACACTCTCTACTCTTTAAATGAACAACTTCAAACAATTGCTTGTACTTCTGAACAAAACAGCAGCCTTAGATGACCTTTGAAGGTGCTAGACGTGGGGACCATAACTGCATCCTACATGAGGGTAAAGGAATGGGATTCCACTGGAGTTGTTGCTACCAGCTGATCCTGAGGAAGAAAAGCAGCTGCTGGAATGAGAAGGAGAGCCGGCTTTGTCACTGTTCACATTCACTTTCTTCATGGACTCAGGTTGCGGTGGGGGGGGCCAGCAGATCAAGAAGTCTCAGGAATGTATTCTAGAAAGCAACACAATCACGACAAGATCCCAACTTTGGCTTAATTCTAAAGCCTTCAGCACACAACTTTATTTTACCAGAAAGCAAAGGCAGGAAGGGCAGGGGAGGACTTAAGGTGGGAAATTGTTCCTCCTATAATGCCTTTTAACTTCACCATTTGCCATGGGACAGGAGACTGTAGGCATCTTCATAAAGATGTTTAGAATGGAGTTCCATGGCTAGACATATAATGTGTAAGCCTAGGAGGAAGTCCTGCCTATGCCTAAGGAGCATCCAACTGCACAGTGATCAACAGCGTCATCAATTACTGAGAGGAAGACTGTGCCTCTCAGAACTTAAATTGTTTTCCCACGCTCTCGGCTTATTGGGAATCTCTAGATTGGCCCAGGGCTATTTGATTTCAATGCCAGAGTCATTTTCTCAAATAAAAAATTCATCTTCTTGTGGCCCATCAAAAAAGCTTTAGGGAGGCTTTGGGATGACACCCCAGTTGGCAAAATGTTCACCTTGCAAACATGAGGACCTATATTTGTGTAATCTCACCACAGGGGAAGTAGAGGCAGGTGGGTTCCTTGAGTTCCTTTGTTCATCCATCCTAGCCTGCTTGGCAAATTACAGACCAGTGAGAAACCCTTGTCTGAAAAAGGAAAATCAATAAAAGGTATAAAAGGTTGAGGTGTCTGAGAAATGACACCTGAGGCTGTCCTTTGGTCTCCACTCATATATGCAAGTAGATGTATAGTTGCACATACATGCACAAATGTGTGCATGTGCAAACACAAAACTTAAGCAGCAGATCTTTAACTCCTGGTCATCTTTGAAGAAAATCTTCAGTTGTTGGTTGCATTTACATGCTCCTAACATGTGCACACAGAGAACAGGCACACCGAGATCAGAGCTCCTACCAGAAACACAGTCCTGTAGTTTCTTAGAGAATGTCTATGAAGAGTTGTACACATTTCCATAGTTTTGACTGAGCTCATCTTTGGGAGCTGCTGGAAATCAGCACCAGACCAAGGACAGGGAAGATGAAAATACAGACTTCCTATTAGCAGCAGCAAATAGGACCTGCTGGGTGGCAGAGAAAATTCTTTTCCTGATTTAGTTCTTTTCAGGCCACCGGAAGTATGAGAGGATACCTCAGTAAGTGAGAGCCAAGGCTGTGTGCCGGTGGGAAGTAGTCATCCATGGAACTGGAGCTGGGAGAGGGGTGAGTCACGGTGTGCAGGGTACCACCAGGCCATTAGTCACCTTCACAATTTCCTGCCCCAGATTTCGAGGGGGGAAAAAAATCTCAGATATGTTTATGCAGAATTAAAATATTCAGAAAAAATACCTAGAAAAACTGTTTTATTTAGTAAATGCACAAATTAAATGCCATTTAAAAGATAAAGGTTTTTTTTCCTCATATTATACACATCGGAAAAGGATGACCTCTTCATGATTTTTGGAGCTTGTTCCTAGATCTGGTTTTAGATAGGGTCAGATTCTGATCTCCGAGGTGCCACTAATAGTAACCATTCCCTTTGCCAAATGCATTCCTTCCTTGGGGAAACTTTTCTTTATTGAGGCGAATGTCTCACAAATTCAGACTTTAACTTCACAGACCTTTCCAAAGAGCAAATCATCCTGCTTCCTCCTTTCTAGGAAGACCCAAGTTTATGGACGCCTCAGATAGAATGGCAACCCTTGACCAACTCCTAGTCATGAGTGGAGAAATAGGTTCAACTCTCTGTCGTGTTTTGTCCTAGGCCTGTGTCCGAGTCTATAAAACAAGCGAGAGGGGTGAAATCATGTGACTAGACGGTTTGTAAATGTGCTCATGTGTGTGCAGGTCAGGGGTCAACACTGGGTGCCTTTCTCTCCTTCTCTTCACTTTAGGTTTTCAGTCATGGTCTCTCCCTAAACGTGAAGCCCTGACCAGCTGGTCCGAGATCCCTGGGTATCCTCCTGTCTCTGCCTGAGATGACAGGCTAGTGCCACCACATCCGGTGTGCACTGGGGATTCCCAACTCAGGTCCTCAGGCTTGCACGGCGAGCACTTCACCCACGCCGAGCAATCCTCTGGCTCTAGGGATTATTCTAAGGGACCATTTCTTCACCATCGCAGGACCTTTAGTGGATTCCATAATAAATTATAAACCTTTAACCTGGGAATAGAAAACACACACAGCCACACCACCACGATACAAACACAGTGCCTTTGATTTGGGGGTGTTGATATCAGAGTCACAGTTGAAAAGAGTTAATGCTCCCCTCCTGTCAACAAATAGTTGGAGGGCCAGAGAGAATTTTGCTTAAGTCACACAGTTTCTTACTGGGCCAAGATGAGAACAGAAGTGTTCACGTGGTCAGGAAAAGAAATCAGGCTCACAGCTGGCAGACATTCCTGCAAAAAGAAAAAGAAAAAATAGGAAGATTGCTAGACTTGGAAAAAAAAAGTTTGTCTAGCTCGGCCAAACCGATTCTGTTTTTCAACAGATGAAGTAAACCAGACTTAGACTTTTTTTTTTTTTTTAACATCTGGGGCATGGAATCCTGCAGATCAGAAGAAATGCCCTGTTGTGGAGATAATAAAAGGATTTAAAATTAAGTAAAGAATTTAAATTTAAAGCAGAACATGCTAAGGTTGGGTTTTTAAAACACGCTACTGTTTCCTCTTTGAATCATGTATACGTGTGGGAAGGGTGGCTGTTGGGCAAGGTAGGATGGGAGTGGGTGATCAGATGAGGGATTTGAGTGTACATGTATGGAAAGAGTTGGGGTATGTGTATATCTGCATATATTTGATAGGGAAAGCTGCATTTACCTCTGTGGGGAAACCCACAAAGATTTGAGCTTAGGAGGCAGAGAGACTAACATTCTGACTTTAGCACAAAAGGACTAGAGAAGGGAGCTGGAAGCTGGCAAGATACAACAGGCTGGATCTGAATTATGGAATTGTCCAGATGTTATTAATGTTCATCGAGATTTCAACGATATGGCTTTTTATTTCAGTTCCCATGTCTTTCGATTATTCATGGATCTGAGTTAGAATCCCATTTGTCAACTATGGATCCTTAAAGTGGTGTCATACCTTCTACATACGTTGAGATGAAGGGTTATTTGAAAAAAACCTTTGAACATGTTATTGCCGGCAACAGGAGCATGACAAAGATTTGGGTGGGGGGGACATGAGTTGTGAGTGTTACCTGGGTGCTCACAATATCTGATCTAGAAAGGTTTTCTAAACACAGGAACAAGACTGGTGACTTCTGCCTCTTGTTGTAACGTGAGAATAAGAACTTAAACCTGCTGACAAACGGAAGAATTTTTCCAACAGAAGGTGCCTGAGTGCCTTCAATGATGTGAACCCTGGAAACAGCCCCTGCAGAAGGTCCCCGTCCTGCCTGCTCTTCTGCATTTCAGCCCTTGGCTCTTTTAGTGCAGTCTGTCTTCTCCAGATGTGGTTGGCTATCTAACTGACTCTGGCAACTTCCTAGAAGCTGACTTCTTAAATCTCTGTGTTGGTTTTATATTGGGCCCAGGCAGGATCCCCAAACTGACTGAGACAAGGGCATTAAGGCACTTTTTGAGATATATTTTAACCAACCTGATATCAATATGACTTTAAAATAAAGTCACAGAGCATTTTCTCTGTGGTACAAATCTCATGCCTCACCTACGGCAGTTCCTCCGCAACACTGAGTGAATATCGAAGTTTGGGGATAAAACATTGAGGAGTTTCCCTTCCTGCTTCACCTAAGGCCAGAATAGAACACTGGTTTGTTTGTTTTAGAATTTAGTAATCCTCACATATTTTGTCTTTGTCCTCTAGGCAGACAAATATCTCCCTGGCCAGAAGGATACACCTGTCCTCTGTTCTGTAGTTGGTGGCAAGTTAGCAAACAATAATAAAAAAGAAATTCCTGCTGCTTATCCCTAATCTTTATTGAGGTCTTCCGATTCTGGATGCCATGGTCACCTTGAAATTTCCCTGATATTTAAGGAAACCCAAGCTCTGTTTGAAAAGGAAAACCCTTAACTGATTTCTACCATTACAAGAATTATTCTATAAATATTGAGGCAGCAACCAAAAGCACCTTCTTAGCCCTACTTCATTCAGAACTGTTTGCCAAACTATAAAGTAGCATTTTAGTTTATACCCAAAGTGGCTTGAAAGAATATTCAACTGTCAATGGCATGGAGATGCATCAAGGACTGTGAACCCCAACCAACAGCATAATCACTGTGGTAACTCTGGCAACAGAGGTTCCCTATCTACTCTGTGTAGCAGGTCCTGGAGAATCTCAGAAGCCCAGGGCCGGGGTACTGTTTCACAGTACTCCCTTTTGAGAAACACCGGGCAGATAGTAAGCACTGTACTTCATAGGCCGTTGAGACTCTGATAGCCACTCAACTGTGCTGCTGAACTGCACAGGCATTGTGTGACTGGAGTAGCACAGTTACATCCCAATGAAACTTTGGTGATAAAAACATGAAGCCCACTGGATTTGAAACTTCCAGTCATAGGTGGCCAACTTTTGGTTACTAAACCATGGGGTGCTATGACTGTGGGGATTCACTAATAAGATGCTCATCCAACATCCTTTATATTCTGTTGGTCTCTTTCTCGTCACAAAATTGAGATCTAATCTTTGCAAAACTTTATAGAAAACCCATACAAGCCAGGTGGTGGTGGTGTGTGCCTTTAATCCCAGCACTTGCAAGGCAGAGGCAAGAGGATCTCTGAGAGTTTGAGGCCATCCTGGTCTAGATAACAAGTTCCAAATTCCTGGACAGGCTCCAAAGCTACACAGAGAAATCCTGTCTTGAAACACTTCACTAAAATACAAAAAACAAACAACAACAAACAAACATACAAATAAAAACATACAAAAAGCTATGAGGCATATTCATTCTTAGTATTTTAGAAAACAGTCTTCCATGTGTGGGGGAGGAGGTGGGCACATGTGTAAGGATGTCTGTGTATGTGATGTGGGATTCCCCTCTGTATGCTGTGAATATTATTGGTAAATAAAGGAACTGCTATGGGCCTATAGCAGAGCTATAGGGAAACAAAGCTAGGCTGGGAAAACTAAACAGAATTCTGGGAGAAAGGGGGCAGAGTCAAGGAGAAGTCATGGAGCCACTGTTGGAGGCAGATATGTTGAAACTTTGCTGGTAGGCTACGACCTCGTGGTGATGCACAGATTAATGGAGATGAATTAAATTAAGATGTAAGAGTTAGCCAATAAGAAGCTAGAGCTAGTGGGCCAAAAACTGATTTAAATAAGACAGTTTCTGTGTGGTTATTTTGGTTCTGGGTGGCCAGGATGGAAAAGCAGCCCCCTGCAACAAATTGGCACCACATGGTCAACTAAAATCCACTTAAAACCTGAGAAAGCTTAAAAAGGGATCCTAGACACAAGACAGAGTCAAGCATGGTTTGGTAGCAACATTTTCTTGGGTGGGCTCTGTTTGCTAGAATCAAGCAGAGGCATGGCTCCCTTAAGAGAGGTTTTCCTGATTCAGTAGTAACAGAAAAAAAAAATCTGCGGCCATTTTGAAATGCCAGCCTTCTGGGCTGAGCTGCCAGGTTGACCTCTGGCTCTTTTAGGAGACCAAGTATTTGAATGGGGTTTTTGAGCAACGTGCTAAGGCTTGCTTGGTGGCAACATGGACCAGCTGGGTGCCTATAGATGGGGCACTGTGCATAGCTCTCAGAGGCAGCTGGACTGGGTGAAGAAAGCAGAAAATACCATATTTCCCCTAGCTATGGTGCCACTTATATTTTTAAAAAGCACTTGGTATTTTAAGAAGCAGTCCTGGTCAGAAAAGAATTATAGATATACAATAGGACAGATTCAGATGTAAAAGATGTCTAAATGAGTCACAGTGTTGGATAAATGTACATAGGCTTGAGAGAGAGAAGAAAATGAGTATAGAGAGTTATAAAAAGAAGTAAATGGTTTACAAAAAAAATGAAACAAAGTCTTTAAAGAGACAGAGTATAGACAGTCATAAATTAAAAGGAGTAAAGAAAAATAAGCCACGTAAAGATGGAAAATTCACAGAGAGTCTGGAATATGTATATTATTGTGTTTTCGTTGAATTTTTTGACTGTGAAGGAGCCAAATACAGAGAGACATTTTATTGTGTTGGCTGCTAAGCTAAGCCAGCATGTATATTATAAAGGTGTCTTGATGTCAGAATTTAGGTCTAAGGATATGTTGCTTTGAAAAAGAGATTCTTGTTTTCTGTCCACAGAAGATGAGAACCTGTGGATTGCTTCCAGACTAATGTGGTTTAATGGACCAAGACCCCCACCCCTTAAAGGTAGCTTTGAACACCCCTCAAAAATTATTTCACCCAATAAACAGCAGGAAGAAGTTTGGATAGAACTATGCTCATATTCCCAAATATTGTTTATAAATGTTTGTTTACATTTAAAGGGAGAATATACTATAGAGATTTGCATTGGCATAGATCTTGGTTTATTGATACAAATTTAAGGTCGATATTGTTATATGTATATTTCAGCTCTTGATTAAGGTATTGTGATTGTATAGTTCATTTAGAAAATGTAATATATAATTAAGAAATATACGTTAATAGATAATCATCTATAATAGTCAAGCTTGTAGTCATGTCAGTTAAATTTTCTAGATGTACAGAGATGTATTTCAGATAGATAGGTATTCTTCAAACCTTTCAAAGACTACAAAATATGGCCTTTAAAATGTTTTAAGAAGTTAGGACTTTTCATGACAGAGACATGTCTGCTCCTGGCAGCACCAATTACTTCAAGAGGAAGATGGACATTGAAGAAGCTCCTTATGGAGTTGGTTAGCCATTTGGGCAAGAAATTGCTCTTGCCTGGACTGCTTGATGAACTGGACATGCAGTACCTGCAGAGAAATGACTGCTGAACTTGCCTAAAGGTGAGACAATTTTTCTGGGTTCCTGCTTCATGAAAGAGTCTGCCAGAAATTCTACAGGACACAGAAGAAAATTACTGACAATCTGCCAATAGAGGCAAAACAATCTTTCAAATTTCCTGCTCCATGGAAAAGTCTGCCAGATACTATGGGCCTGTAGGCTGAAGATGGATATCCTAACGGAACAGAAGAATTTTGGGTGACTGTCCAGGCAGCAAGAAGTCTATGTCAATTCTAAAGTTTTTGAAGTTGCTTACAGTGAACTTATTTTTTACTTAGGTAATATTATATCCTTCTGGAGTCTTTAATGGAGTTGAAGAATAGATAGATAGTTATAATTATAGTTTTCCTTAGTTGCAATAAAAAATAAAGTAGATATAAATATTGTAACTATAATTCTTGCTTGATATCTGTTTTGTTGTATGTAATTTTACTATTTTAAAATTAAAAATTGTTTTTTTATTTAAACAGAAAAGGGGAGGTGATGTGGGATTTCCCTCTGTATGCTGTGATTATCATTAATGAATGAAATTGCTTTGAGCCTATAACAGAGTAGGGTGGGGCAAAGCACAGCTAGTCAGGGAGGACTAGACTGAATAATGCTGGGAGAAAGAAGAGCAGAGTCAGAGAGAAGCCGTGTAGCCCCATGAGAGCCAGACAGAACTTTACCCAGTAAGCCACAGCCACATGGCAATGCACAGATTAATAGAAATGGGTTAAATTAATATGTAAGAGATAGCCAATAAGAAGCTAGAGCTAATGGGCCAAGCAGTGATTTAATTAATAGAGTTTCTGTGTGATTATTTCAGGTCTGAGCTGTTGAGCAGCCAGGAACAAAACAAGCAGGTCCTTCTACTACATGTATGTGTATGTGCCTCTGCATGTTTTAAAATGCTGTGATGGATGCTGTGTAATGAAATACATGGAGATTTCCTAGATACCTTTATTTTTAATGACTCTCTCCATGAATTTAGGCCAGTTGTATTGATTTCTGTCTTAAGAGGCTGTTTTCTTACCAGGGCAGTGAAGAACTCCATTTTCATTTCTTTTCTCACTTTACAATTGGGAGACGCTGGTCTTTGAGATTTGGGGCAGCTTACATGCAAGGCAAACAGAAAGGATATTGTCTAATGAACTCTAGTAGGTATGGGTGCTAGGAAATCTCTTTGATATTCACAGAGTTTCCTGTGGCCTTGTTAAATCTGTATAATAATTCTGGGAAGCCCATTATAGCTGTTTTCAGTACAGTCCTTGAGCTGCCCTGGGCATCTATCAGAGAGGAGAGATTTCTGAACTGTGATGAGCACCAACCATCTGTTCCCAAGTGATGAGGGCTCATCCTCCAACCCAGATGACTCTGGCATCTGCCTCCCCACTTTTCCTGTTGTCAGCATCAGTTATTTCTCTATTTATCAGTTTCCTTATCAGACAATATCAAAAGTTCTAATTTAGGACTGTTCAGTGGAGGTAGTGTGTAAAAGCTAATGCCCACAAAACACAGTTTGAACTGCATGCAGCTTTGACAATTAACTCACTGTCATTTTGTCTTCCTAAAATAAAGCCAGATGTTTGTAGTTTGCTGCAAAAAAAAAGTATACCTTGTGAGAGAAGTAAGAGAAGCAAGCAACTACAATAGACATCAATGGACTAAACTAGATATAAAGAACACGACCTTATTAGCTTGTATCTTGCAGGCCATAAGCTGGACAGAGTCACATTTTCAACCTCACGTGCAATCACATTTGTTCTGCAAAGTCATTAACACAAGGCAGTTAGAGGAATGCTGAGGTATGTGTGTGTGTGTGTTTGTGTGGGTGCGTGTGTGTGCATTTTGCTATGGATCAAACCCAGAGCCTCTTGCATACTAGGTAAGCACTCTATCACTGAACAGCAGCCTATTTCGGCAGTGTTTTCAATATCTGAAACAGTTTCGAAGCACCTGTGAAGGGGAAGCTAACTAGGCTCTCAATGAGAACACAAAACTTGCCTGCAAACAATGCTCAGTGAAAAGCCAGTCGTCCAGCCTCTCAAGAATCTGCAATCAGACACACACCTTGTCTCCCTTTGCGTTGTCGAAAACCAGATAATTTATGCAAATCCTGGTGTATAATAAACACCGATACTGATTTTAATAGAACCACTGAGCTCATTACAAATTCTCCGTGGCTGTTACTTCTCAAAGCCCTTTGTCAGCAACACTTTACTTGCTACACTCTGTCTCTTTACGTGTGTAAAGGTAAGACCACAATTCGGCTATAAATTACACCATTGATGCATTCCAACTAGACTTTCCTTTAATTAATGCTAATTAGTGATGTTCCAATGTGATTTCAATAGAAGATAAAGCGTTATTTACTCTGCAGTCCCACTACAAGGGAACTGTTTTGCCTTTTTTGTTTAATATAAATGGAAGGAAGCAATACAAAATAAAGATCAACCACAACTTAAAGCATGTATTAAGTCAATTTTGTGTGCTGCTTTTAAACAATGAAAATATCAATTATCCTGTCAGGCAGCTCTCTCTAGCCTTTGTACCAAATAAGTCAGTCTTTGGAGTCTCATGGTCATAAAAAAACAATACATTTTAAAACTTAACCCTGAATCTGTTTCCAAAATGTCAGTCAGTAGCTTGAATTAGCCCTGACAAACAAGCTATAAAAGTCATCTTCTCCCTTAAGTTTTCAAGCAAGAAAACTCAAAAAAGCAAGGGAAAAGACTTGGCTGCTTTGATGCTGGCAACCCAGACAATTATCTCCCAACATTCTAGATTTGTGTTTGTGGTGGTTTGAATGAGAATGTCTCTGTAGGCTTAGACATTTGAATGCTTGGTCCTGAATTGGTGGTGCTATTTGGAGAGGCTTGGGCGTTTTGGTCTTGTTGGAGAAACTATGTCACTGAGGGCGGGCTTTGAGGTTTAAAAGCCTCAAGCCATCCCCAGTGTGCTCTCTCTCTTCTTACTTGCAGTTTAACATGTGACCCCTCAGCTCACTGCTCCAGCCAGTATGTCTGCCAACTACCATCATAATGGTAATGGACACTTTTCCCTCTGGAACTATAAGCCCAAGCAAAGAACTCTTCCTTCTGTAACTTGCCTTGGTCAAGACATTTTAGCCCAGCAATAGAAAAGTAACTAATACAGTGCTGGTGGCAAAACCAATCCAAAATTTCCATCCTTGCCCCACTTCTCAGTTTCATCTGTCCACTGGAACTGGCAACTCAGATCCCAGGACCACGACCTATGTTTGGACAGAGGGACTTGAGCATGCGCAGGCTCAAGGCTGACAAGTGTCCCAGTGACCAGAAATGAAACAGTTCTTTCCACCAAGAAAACGCTTCCTTTTCCTCTCCACATGTTTCTCCTTTGGTACCACCGGCCATCATGCAGCTAAAAATCTTTATAGAGCTTTTTTTTTTCTTAATACGCTCATCCACTGAATGCAGCCCAAGAAGGGAATAGAAAACTACCTGTCCCAGTGAGCACTTTTAGAAGTATGTTCACAGTGGAAACTGCCCACACCCAACCAATGACCCACACCTGGTCCAGATCCCACATGGAAAGACAACAAGAAAAACCACTATGCACATCTCTGGGTTCATTTAGACAGTTTTCTTTAATTAACGATGAAGACACTACAATTCTAAGTACCAGACAGAATTGGGGGGGGGGGTAAAAAGAATTGAACACAAGCATAACACTATAAAGAAAGCTTGGAAAAGTGAAACACTGCTGAAGAAAAAATATAAACCTGGCCTGGTACCCATTACATATATACATAATACGGTATCCACATATATACAGCAAATGTTTTGGTAGCAACAGAGACCATGTGTTGGTCTTTTGTACACAGATGAAGTAGCACCATCAATAGCACCACCATCTTCGGGATGATAAACCAAACCACACACAGTAAATGGAAAGCTAGATGGCATTTGTTTGGCCCACCCTGTAGCCAAGAGGTATAAGGAAAGTAACTACACAAGAAAGATTCTTCTGGAAACTCTATTCTTAGGCCAGTGGCAAAGTTCTAAAATGAATTTTTTTTAAAAAAAAAAAAAACACTAGCACTACAAATGGATATGCAAACAGACACATTTTCCTGGCTAGGGAATTTGTTCTACGATAATGGCATAATGGCTAACGCTGGAAAGACAGCATGAACAAAGAGAGGTTTAAATAGCGGGTGAATGGCAAAGGGATAACACACCCATCTCTTGGTGCAGACATCACAAATGCCAAGTCATTGATAAGCTAGGGAAGGGAGATGACACCTTACCCAAGTCATACATTTAAAAATCATATTTACTACTTATAGGCTCCTAATTAAGAGTAGGGCCAAACACCTCCAGCACCTCTCAGTCTTCTTCCAACATCTATTCGGTGCCCTAATCGTGAGTAGTGAGTGACAGATACTCAGCACGTCATCTGAGCCAAACTTTCTACAGGCGTGTAAGGGGAACTGATGAACGGAGCTCCACTGGAACCTTCTTGGGCTTGGCTCAGGGACGAGCAGGCCCAGTGTTTAACCCTCAGTTCTACTAACTACAAGGAAGGTTGTCTCTGCTTTCCATAGTTAAGCTCATGGTCCAGCCTGGAAGTCCTTCCATTAGTACTGCCAACGTTGGGCCTGCTCACAGCCTGTTTCCTGCAAGTTTCTCAGAAGCAGCCCATACATATGAGTGTTGCATCACCTCCTGCTAACATGCACAGTCTTGGCAGCACTAACCCTCCTGTCTTGTCACTGCAAAGAAACCATTTCTTATTTGCTTTCCCCAATTGTCTTCCATGGACCTTCCCAAGAAGCCCCTTCTCTCCAGAGTGGGTGTGAATGCCTGGCATCTTCCTAGACCTCATTGTATGACCACCTCAAGTACAGATCCCAGCCAAGGCATCATGAGGTAAATTTGGGATGGGTATCACCAACAGCCACAGCACCTCATGGCTGTACTATCCCTCATGGTCCTTGCTGTCATCGGGTGGTGGTGAGCAGCCTTTCTCTATCTTTGAGTCACCTGTTTCAAAGGTGTTCCCAACTACATGGTATATTGCATTCAGGATGTACCATTGAATTAAAAATACTGTTTCCTACAGTACAGCAAAATTGTTTCTTAAACACTTTGTCTCACATATAAAAGACAGAAGACAAAAGCAAAGAGAAGACAGGTTAAAATTCTCTACTTCTGCTAGATGGTTCTTGAGTAGATCCACTTTTGTAGTCGCTAGATTAGTCGAGAGTGGCCCTGACCTTTGAAAGTTAGCAAGAAATAGTCATACACGTAGCAGCAGTACTGATTTGTCATTATTGACCCAGGTGGTTGATCATTAATGGAATCCCCTCATTTCCAGCTGGTTCTAGAGCTAAGCTTTTGCCCCAAAACACAGGTAACATCAGAGCCAGGGAATATACTTGTTCTTTTCACAAAGGAGAATTTTAAAACTCTGTCTTAACACGTCTCTAAGAAAGAATGCTGTGAAAGGTTGGTCTCGTAAAGAAAAAGCCACTAACTTCCACATGAGCCAGGGACCACTAGAAGCCCCATTAATGTAAGCCCCTGGTTGGCCTGCAAATACTTGGAAAGAGATAAAAGCCAACTCCCTTCAACAGGAATTGAACACAATACCTTAGCAGCCGATGTGTTTTGAAGTAAACCCTTCAAAGAGCCAGAGCATGGGAATTCAGCCTGGGTACCAGCGACTTCCAGTTCCAGGTCAGCTATGTTTGATTGGAAGCTTTCATCCCACCCAGCTCAGGTGACTCTAGAGGAAGCTGAAGGAAGAATGTCTACCTTTGCAATATTGACTCCATAAAAAGCAAGAAACTAGGAGATGCCTGTCCACGCTCTTCTTTTCCACTGTCACCCCAAATGTCAATAACCCCACATACAGAAGCAAGATAGTCACAGATATCCGAAGCCTGGGCTCTGTGAGCTATCACAGCCAGCTTTCTAGGCAAACAGTTGGGGCTGACTTTGTTCACTGCTCTCGTTTCCATTAACTCGGGTCCTGGGGGGGCGGGGTGGGGAGCAAGCAGCTTGTTTTCTTCTTACATTAGCAAGCATTTGAGCCAGAATACTTAAAGAATGAAAAGTTACTTTGACGATGAGAGTCTTTGCTTACACATTTGTAAAAACAAAAAGAAAAAACAAAAAAAAAAAAAAACAACTTTCACATCAGATTTTTCAAAGCCAGTGGGGTTTTCTACTGACAGCAAATGATGTCACTCGGCAGAGTTCCTTGAAAACAATGTATACTTACGACTAGAGACCTATTTACCTTAGAAACTGATGAGCATGCAAATGATTAAAATCTGCAACAATGAACATTGTACAACAGTCTGTGAGGTATGTGTCTTCTGGCTGACTGAGTGCTAACACTGGCCTCAGCAGTCGGGGGTCAATTTATCCCTCTAAATAGAGCAAGGGGTCCCTAATCAGTTGATCAGGGCAATGGTCAAGGCAGTGCCTTTGCCCTAGCTCCTTCCTTGCAGCCCCACCCAGGCAGCTCAATCCTTCCCAGAGCTCCTCCTCCCAGCAGGGTTGCCTTCCTAGGGATTCAGAGGGAGGCCGGCACTGCATCAATTCGCTATACTTTTCAGAAGTTTCGTGGCCATAATTTACAATTCTGGAGGAAACATCTTCAGGTATATTCATTGCCATTGCTATTTAATACATGGAAAATTCCAAGACAGGTGGACTTTCCAAACAAGGAAAGGATTAACATGTTCACTGCTGGCTAGATGCCTCAGGGGCAGGTCACTATGTTTTTCTGTGCTCTCTGTAAACCACGTTTATTAGATAACCGCTAAAAGGCCAGCAAACACCAGGGCAAATGGGCCGACCGCATTCATCTAAAACACACACAACACTGGAAGCTCTCAGAACGCAAGAGATAGGTGTCTTAGGGAACATGACATGGAGCCCTGGAAGGAAGGAAGGAAGGAAGGAAGGAAGGAAGGAAGGAAGGAAGGAAGGAAGGAAGGAGGGCAGAAGGAAGGAAGAATCTGGAATTTTAATTTCCAGTTAGCAAGAACACACTTCTCCTAACAGCCTTTTCAAGACAATGTATGAAATGAAACATGATGTGTACACAGACAGAGAGGGGGTGGGAGCGAGAAGCTTATAGAGGTGGGGAAGGGGAGATCAACAGTGTCTAGTTTATTATGAACAGAAAGACATTTCCAGAATTTATAAACACCCACATTCTTCATTCCAAAGAGAGCTTTTGACTTGAAGGGATCGCTCATGCCTCCTTCTCTCTACACAGTATATACAATGAAAAGTCTGTGGTTTTCTTTTCTTGCAATTTTGCTTCCATTCAGTTACCAACTCTAAGCTGACAACTGAAAGCACCCCAGTAGGATACATCCTCCTTCTGTTTGGAAAAAAAAAAAAAACCAAAAACCAAAAATCAAAACTAGAATGAATTTTTAAAAGGAACTCAGCTCAACATCAAGTTTATATTACAGGAGACAGTATCAGCGAGTATAACTGTACAGTACAGAACTTTCTATGGCACTATGATTCTTATTATATTATTTTTCTGAATTAGAATCTCAAAACAAGGATCATACCCTAGACTACTCTTCTTCGCCTCGTTTTAAGCATTTGCTCCACTCTTTACGACAGAACATCAAATACCTCAGTTCCACACCCAAAAAAAGATGTGCGGTAAGGAAAGTTACATTTTCATTAAAAAATTACACATATAAATCAAAACCCATGTTAAATATTTAATACTCTCTCCACCCAACGTGAACAGTTCCGTATGAAATAATTTACAGTGGTGCTTCATGGGACACGGTTTCAGAGTAGATGAAACATACGCTTGTAGATGCGACGAGAATAAACCCATTCTCTTACGGCATGGTGATGGCCACACCAGCTCACTGTGGCCAGCGAAGTCCTTAAGGTTCAAGATGAAGTTTACGCAGACTCATTGTCCCCGGGGTCACAGTGCTTTCTTTTTGCTTGGCACAATATTGAACGTGCAGTTCAGTCATGAACTCCTGAGGATTGTACAGAGTAAACAAACTGTAATGGATGCATCGTACCATCTACGGCAGAGGAAGACGTGAGGTCCTGCTTGTGAGTTGTGAAATAGTTTGAGTCTGGGTACCCATGAGTTAAAGGAGGATTTTCTGAGGTCATTTAGGTCTTCATTCTGGAAGGAAAACGGGAAAAAAAAATGTTACCATAGGCATCTGGAAATGTGTACTCAAGCAAACTATGAGAAGCTCCCTCCTTACAGAAGGATCTATCTGAGATCAACTGAAGTTATAGGCATAAGTAGTAGTACCTACTATGTACGTACATAACACCGACACACTATATTTAAGTTTTCTTTCAAAATACAAGTGTTTATAGAAGTCCCAAGCTAAAGTAGTGAATACTACAGCAAACAGATCAATGTGATCCATACATTTCAGAGTTTTGGCAATAAATAAACACAAAATTCTTTGGGGTTATGTTTGCAGCAATAATGTTCATTCTAGCTCTCATTTAAAATATTGTAAAAACACAATGCACAGTTATAGCCTACACTCAAACTTCCAATTTAGGTGTAATTTCTTTCCTCCAATTCAAGAAAGCTCACCGCAGTGGGAAATTATCTGTAACTCCCCTTCAGAAAGGAGACCCTTTATGAACCCCAGAAAACAACTCTTGCTCTCCAGTTTTACATAGACAGTACTTCAGAGGTACCTATTTTTCATGTACTCAGAATTGAGTCTCTCTATATGAATATGTATAGAGTGCCCAGAACAGTCTGCGTCAAGGCAGATTGTCATAAATAACTCGGTGAATGAGAAAATGGCTACGTTGAGTGCCATGGAGTCGCCGAAGTTCAATTCTGCTGAAGTTGGCCTCCTAGCAATTTCCAAAAGAAAGGCGAGTTTCATTATTAATAGAACGTGAAACCAACAGGTGAATTTCACAACAGGTGCACCCAGGGAAAATTCTAGATTCACAAAGGTGGGGAAGAGGGCTTCTAGCTAAGAACATTAGTTAAATGCCTCACTGACACATTTTGGCTGCCTTTGGAAGAAAAGGGATAATCCGGGGATGTGGAAACAAGGATTGTCACCCCAGTGTTTGTACAAGGCTTGCCACATCGCAGGCGTTTGATAAATACGAGCTGAACAAAGGGCAGGCATGCCACAGACTTGCCATTGAAGACATGATAGAACAAGGCTCGGGACGGGAAGAGACCAGCAGTGGGTAGGCCATAAGAAGGATGCCGCTTCATAGAACTGCCAAAGGCCACAAGGGACACGTGGAGTTAAATATAGAGATCTAGGGCAGGTACGTGGTGAAACCTCTGTGGACAGTCCAGGAGGCCTTTATCTAACTACAAGGATGACAGATAAGGACAAGGACCACAGGAGACACAGGAGGACGAGCATAAATGCTGACCGACACAACTTGTTTGTCCTCTCTCTTGCTGCTCTCCCTAGTGTTGTTTTTGCGACTGGGTCTTGCTGTGTGGCCCAGGATGTCCTTGAACTCGTGATCCTCGCGCCTCAGCCTTTCCAGTGCTGGGATTATAGGTGCGTACTCCCAAGCCTAGCCTCTGTCTCCCTTTGAAGGGGGTGATTGTGACACTGAGCCACCAGCATTTCCTATTTACACACTGGCTTTCAGATAAGTGAAAGTTTACCAAAGAAGACTCATTTTATGAGATTTTTTATTTATTGTAAAATATTAACTCTGCCTCTAAAAGACAGGCTACCTTTTACTTACTAATAAAGACTCAGTATAGAGATGCCAAAGCAAAAACAAACAAATAAAAGTGTCCGGGGTTTCTCCCTTTAACTGCAGTGAGACAGAGTTTACTCCACATGGAGAAAGGGCTAGGCCATTCTTCCAATAGCCTCAGCTCAGCTATGATACTCACAGCCAAGTTTTGGGGTTGTCATTTACTTTTAAGTTTCTCCTGAATTCCTATCAGAATATCAGGAGATAGCTAGATAGAGATTCACAGCTCTGGGCCTAAAATTAGGTGGGCCACACTCTATTCAACGACCTGTGACAAGAAGCTGCCACCTATACAGTGCAAACGGGGTGGGGAATGAAGGGCACACAGCATGTTTTTCATTTCATATCTGGCTCTCCTCCAGGAGGGCTGGACGAACAGCTTAGGTTGGGAACAAACTGTACCCAGGTTTATCACCACATGTGCCAAGCTGCACGGGTGTACAGGGCAGGGACTAGGGGACCCTGGAAGGGGAGACAGACAGACAGCCTCGCTGTCTGCTTAAATACATGGCTTCGCACTACCAGGTACCACTTTCGTAATTTTACATAAGCATGTTCGAAAGTAGAAAAAAAAATAAAAACATATCCCTTCATCAAATAGCTCCCTCCCAAAGTCATAGCCCTCTGCTTTAAAAAAGGCTTGCACGTAAAATCTACCAAGACACAATTCAGGCACAAATATCACCCATTGGTGTCACCAATTTAGGAACTTAAGAAAAAACAAAAACTGGAGTTCATGTGGGGGAGGGTGGAACACAAGGCCACAGAGGAAGTCTGAAGAGCACATCTGCCTGGTTTTGTACAACGGTGTGAACCTGGGACTGCACATGAAGGCAAGAAGCTGCCAGGTAGTGAGGCAGACCACCCCGGTGAGAACTGTCCTTCAGCGGGGCCCTTTGGGAGGCAGGGTACTTGTTCGGATCACAGAGCCATCGTTTGCAGCCCTGCTTGTGGAATGCCTTCTCAAGTTTCCACTTCTTTTGGCAACTGCCTTCTCAATCTCAGGCACAGTCTTCCCTGTGGTCTCTAGAGCAGCCAGTCTTAGCTCTTGGAAGGCACATTTGATCTTTGGAGACCGCCAAAAAGCTTTTCTAGCCAAATACGGTGAATAAAGGGGTTGATAGTTCCCAGGGACCTATTACCTAAAGCCAGAGAGTTTCAGGACTGAAGCTGCAAAGGCTTTAGTCTTCTTGTACACCAGGGAGAGAGACCATAGACTTCACAGACAGACCTCTCTGAGGATTTATTGGACTTACGCTCATCTTCCTATATCCTTAGCACTACACTCTTGCACCCTAGACAGGCTGAGCCTGGAAGACGCAATGTGGCGGAAGAAAAGGCTATGCTCTAGGTGCATAGGTTTTTGCAATTTAGGAATATGTTTCCAAAAAGGATAACCACACTGCGTTCTCACAGTCGTGAAATTCAATACATGTCTTTTACAAACACAAATGCAATGGCATATACCGTAATCAGCAACAGAGATGACACGGCCATATGTACATGCAATGTCCTTAGCTTCTACAGCCTCCATCAGCAGACCCCAGGTGCCCATACCAAACGTGGCCATGCTACTTTCCAAATTTAAGAGCTCAGTGGACCTGTGCATAAAATGGAAACCAAATGTAACCCATTTCCTCAGCAGAAGACTCAGCGCAAACATCAAGCGGTGATGTTCTGTCGTGCGTTCTCTCTAGTTACATCCCTGGGGAATTACTTCTGAACCCAGAAACGTGATGCGCCTGTCATGAGAGTTAGCAGCAGGAAGTTACACTTGGACAAAATTTCATCACACCAGTATCTACTGTACCCCTCTTTGTGTATCTTCTTGTCACATAAAACCCACCTAATCCTGCTGCCAGAAAGTGAAAAACGTCCTTTTTAAAGCATTATCAGATAAGTCAACACTTGAACGATGCCACTTGAGTCCGACAGATTATTGCATTATGGCATCCAGAAAGAATTTACATCTTCCGGAACTGTACCCACTTAAACTATGCCTACTTGAGCTGAAAAACAAACACAGCTTTCGCTTCCTTTCACATTGTTTTAGCGGAAGGATCAGTTTTGGCTGTGAAAGTTGAAAAACAGCAGGCAGCTGAAAAAGAGGTTCGGGGAAGGGTCTGTACCCTTCCAAGAAGCCACTTTTAGTCAGAGCCATTGGTCAGGGACCATCTTGAACATCTTGGTTTTGAAACTTGTTGCCATTCTGTGGAGTCTAGTGCAACATAGTAATAAGTGTTTGACCAGGGTTACTATTCTTGATTCTTGGAAAATAGAAGTAAAAAATAGTTCTAAAATATGGCCACAAAGTAGCCCTGCCTCATCTAATGGTATTTTTAAAAGGTCTGCAAGGCTCAGTTTCCTTCCGAGGAGATTACTGTTTGAAATCTCACTGTGGATTTAGCAAGACAATTTCCTATTAATTAAATCCTATACATAAAGAAGTGTGTCAAGGTCTGGGAATGTTGCTTAGAATGATGCTTGGTTCTTCTGACATGTACAAGGCCCTGGGTTCAATCCACTGCAGAATGAAAATAGTGTCAAAACAGCCACATTGCATTTTCACTTAACATAAATGTGTATGCGGGAAAGTTATAACACAGAACACTTATAAAATACAAGAAGATCTAAATTTCCATAATATGTTTATAATGCCTGGCACCCATGGGTAACTGTTAATTCAGTTATTCCAATTTCACAATTTATATGCAAAGTTTTGAGGTCTTGTAATCCTGCATTCATTCTTAAATGTGTTTTTTCAAAAGAGGAAACTAACATTCAAATCATCCTTCCATACTTTCTCATTCTCACAAACATGTGAAGCGAGTCATGTGAAATTGTTGGCTCGATTTTGATGTTACCGTAGAATCCTATCCTTTGTCTCATCTTCCTAATTCACTGTCTGGAATTGGAAGTGGGGTGAGCTGCCGCATTCCCGGCTTTGCTCTCCCACCTGGGAAATGGAGAGGGAAGAAGTGGAAGTTTGGGAGCTCAGACATTCCTGTTGGGCACTGGTGTGTCCTCCAAGATGGCCGCTGTGATGCTAGTGCTAGCCTCTGGAATCCCCTGCCATGACTTCTCTACTTAATATTTTTAAGGCTGGGTCTTTCCCTAAATATGAAGCTCACAAATTCAGTCAGACTCGTTGCCCAGCAAACTTGAGGGATCCTCTTGTCTATGCCTCTCAGGAGTAGATTTACTTGTACAAACCACCATGCCCAGCTTTTTAAAGGGGGAGTTCTGAGGATTGAACTCAGATCCTCATGACTGCACAGCAAGCCCTTTATCAATGGAGACATCTCCAGGGGTTGGCAAGTCTACTGTTTTCCTCCTCCTCCTCCTCCTCTTCCTCCTCCTCTTCCTCCTTCTCCTCCTCCTCCTCTTCTTCTTCCCTTCCCTCTCCCCCTCTCCTCTTTTTTTTATTTTTTGTTTTTTCAAGACAGGGTTTCTCTGAGTAGCCCTAGCTGTTCTGAACTCACTCTGCAGACCAGGCTGGCCTCAGAGTCAGAGATCCCCCTGCCTCTGCCTCTTGAGTGCTGGGTTTAAAGGGGTGTGCCACCACCACCTGGCTGTTTTATTTCACATACACATTCAAGTGCATGCCACTGCCGTTCATTCTTCCAGCTTTCTCCCTGGTGTTGCTACTGCAATAACTCCTGGGAATACTAATGCAAAAATCACATCTTCTAGAATGTTGATATAGTAATAACATACTCTAGGAGGGCTTTTTAAAAAACATTCCTCAGTCTAGTAGCTGAACCTAGAAAATGAGAGAATGGCAAAACCAAAATCAAATACGCCAGTTGCAAATGCTGTCGCATGGCGGTAAACAGAGATGCCTTAATGATGATAACATTTGTTACCACACAACCATAGCTGAAGAAATGGGAGCGCCAATCTCCTTGGTAGACTGTGAAACACTAACAGGATCCTGTGATTGACAGGCAGTGCTCCAACATCCGAGTCAGATGGCAGCACCCAAGAACCAAACAGCGCTCTAGAGAGGCATCTCTGCCAAGCCCACCAACTGTCCACTTAAGGAAAAGGGAGCTTCAAAGGTTGGGCACAGGAGAATCTGTCTGGTCTCTAGAAGGTGGGGCTAAGAAGTAGGACGACTGGCTGAAGCTTTGGAAGAAGGCGACACTAGGGAGTGAGAACGTACTGTCTCTATTCTAATGCCTTCCAGTAATCACTTCGAAATAATTAGTCACAAGTTAGAGGTAAGGACTTTGATAGCCGCTGCCTGGCATCGAAACATAGAAAGGCATTTAATGCTAAAGAAAGAAAATTTCTTTTCAAACTAGCCAAGATTGCGTTGGCAAGACTGGGTTTCATGGTCTGAAATGGCAAAGGGTAACCAAGCAGACCAAACCAATGCTTTAATGGAGCTGCTTAAATAGCACTCGTGCCCAGTGCCAGTCACATGGGGAGAGCTGGGGAAAATAACAACGTTGCTGGCCAGACCTTCAGGAGCACAGGGTTGCCAGGGAGAAAATCCAGGATGATGTGCCAACATGTGAGAGGCCATCTCGTTCCAGTTCCTCCTTTGTCGCGCAAAAGACCTTCTAGTGGGGCTGGTGACTTCAGGAGACCACCAATGAAGACAGGCAAGCTTTATTACAGAAAGGGAAATCGCCATCTACCAAGGAGGCAATGGAGCCGTTTGGTTCCTCTGTGGCCTACTGGAGTAAAGACTGTCCCCCACCCCCACCCCCGTGGGTTCCTCTTTTCCTGGCTTCCACTGTGCTCTGGAAGCTTCTCAAAATGATTAGGGATGGGAAAAGAAATGTAAACAAAGATGTTCAGTTCTCAATAAGTAAAGGTGTGCTGTCGATAAACCATTCAAATAAAATTCTAAAATATTTGAAACTGAGGCCAGAGAGATGGCTCAGGGTTAAGAGCACCAGGTGTTCTTCCAGAAGGAGCCAGTTCGAGTCTTGGCACCCACATGGCAGTTCACAACCATCTGTAACTCCAGTTCCAGGGCACCCAGCACCCTCTCTGGGCCTCTGTAGGCACCAGGAACGCATGTCGTGTACAAGCACACATACAGGCAGAACGCGCACACGCGTAAAATTAATTTTAAAAAATCCCTTTAACGAAATTAATTTTGCATTCCTTTAACTAATTAAAGAGGAGCTCAGTAATAAAGTAAATGGTATCAGCGGCATAACGGTCTCCCTGGAAACGGGTAAATCAAAATGCCTTCAATGTTGCCATCAATAACACGCCACTAGGATTAATAATTTTTGTCAACTTTACAGATATAAAATCACCCAGGGGACAAACCTCGCACGTGCACGTGGCTGAAGGGGTTTCTAGACTACAGTTAACGGAGGCAGGAAGACCCACTCTAAATGTGGGCGTGGACCCAGGAGTGAATGAAAAGATAGAATGGGCCCAGCAACAGTAGCCACCCTTCTCTGCCCACTGATTGGGGCCGTCACGTGACCAGCTGCCTTGCGTTCCTGTGGCTGGAACTTCCCAGCCCTGATAGACTGCATCCCTGAATCATAACCTTAAACAAATCCTTCTGTCCCTACACTGCTTTTGTCACAGCAATGAAAGAAGTAATATGTACGGCCACATATATAACAGAATCAAAGCAGAAAGATTTAGAGAAATTCTTCTACAATACGGGTCCGACCATAAGTGCCACGGAGGCAGGAAGTCTTTTACTCTCACGGGGACTGTTTCGACAGCATCTTCTCTCTTACTGGAATTACATTCTAGTTAGTTCTGAGGTTTATATTGTAACATCACGTCACTTTCGGGTTTGGGGTTTTATTTTGTTTATAATGGTCAGAAAACAGGACACAGAATTTAGAAGTCTGGCTTGAATACAAACCAGTGGGCTTAAATCACATCCTGGCATCCTTTACAATGCTGTGAAGAGAGGGTTAAGAGGGTTTGCAACACAGTTTCTGTAGTCAGACCAAAGGGAGGGAGGCAGGTCTACCACAGCAACTTTTCTTTGGCTCTCAACATTAAATAGGATTCTCACGCTGTCCCTCGAGTCTGATTGCTCCAAGACAGCAAGCCCCTGACTGCATGTGCGAAAGCGTCCGGATACCCAGTTGTTCCCAGCCATCATCAGTTTTTCCATAACAGCATGCAAACAGGGCCCAGAACAGACGCTCACTCAGACAGCAGGGAACTGAGGTAACAATCATTACCACAATTGACATCACTTTTGGCAGCTGGAAAAACCTGTGTTTAATCTATTTCCTTATTGCCACAAATGTGAGCCGGAGTCCCCAGTATTACGGCTGTGGTTGACTTTATGGAAGATTTTTGGTAATGCAAGAAAAGTCTATGGAACCAAACAAGAGACGTTTAGAGGAACCACAGGATACCTCAGCAGTGTGGCCTGATTCCCCTCCCTGTAGGTGGTTTAAACAGGTCTACCAGAGGAAAACACCACTCCCAACAGCTCCTGGAGTTCAGGGTCAGGAAGAGACATTCTTTACCCGAAACTACACACATCTATCTACTGAACACCTCCAGGAAACCCAGATGTCAAATCGCAAGGAAAAAGTTTGTTTATTTGGCCCTGTCTCCCTTCTTTGAGGAGAGACTGCCGGGGAGGGAAAGGGCATGTTATAATGAATTTGATCTTTGTTTGAAATTAAGGGAACTGTTCCCAAAAAGGGGGGGGGGGTAGAAACTAACTAATAATAGAACACTTTCTCTCTGAAACTAATTGAAAATACATAAGGCTATGGCATTATTTCCAAATGCATTAAGCCATGGATCTCCCTGCTCTCAACTTAAGAATCTTTTTCAAAATAATTGTGCTTATTATTTATTTATTATGTATCAATCCCAGTTCCCCTCCCTCCTCTTCTTCCACTGCTCCAACTTAAGAATCTTAAGGAAATATACAATTCAACAAAAGCGTGTGGCATATGAAGCTAAATTTTTAAACATAATCTTATCACTCCCTGGCCTTTTAGCTAAAATCAAGTGTAAAGGAGATAAGGAAGGTTAGAAAACCATGCCACCCACGTTCAAAAACACAAGTCCAAAGCGAAGAGTCGCGTGGCACAGGTGGTGCTGAAGATGAGCGACAGATATTTCTCAGAGTAAATCAGTGACGTGTACTTTGTCCGGTGTTCTATTTTCATTGCTATTGCTGCAATAAAACACCAAGGAGCAAGTTAGAGGAGAAAGGGCCTTATTTAGCTGACAATTCCAGGCAACAAGTCCATTGCTGAGGGGAAGTGAAGGCAGACACTTGAAACAAGTCATACTATACCGTGCTAAAAAGAAAGAAAGGAAGGAAGGAAGAGGAAGGAAGAAAAAAAAGAAAAGAAACAAAGGCTCATGTCCTTGCTTGCCTGTGCTTGTTCTCAGCTGGTTTTTCCCTTTCTCATACTGTTTAGGACCCCTTGCCTAGGGAATGAATGGTCCTGACCACAATGGGCTGGGTCTTCTTGACATCAATTAACAATTACATCAATACCCAGAGATACGGCCACAGGCCAATTGGATGTAGAGAATTTATCAAGACTCTCTCTCTCTCTCTACCCACGTGACTCTAGGTTGTTCAAGTTCACAGTTAACATTAACGAGTCCACCCTGGATTGCCCCTCCAGTGCGAAATGAGTAAACTATATAGAAATGAATTTTACAGTGTATGCTTGGGAAAGACAACTTCCAAAAGGCCACTTTGAGAATGAAAAGAGAGCTTTGATGCCTGTGAAAAACTGATCATTTTGTCTAACTCCAAAGTTATTCACAAAGTGAAATGTGAATGGAAGCTAAGATGACTTCTAGCACCTCTCTTGTTTTTCTATATTCTGGGCTTTCAGGCAAGTCACTCACTCTCCTGTTGTTTAATTTTTCATTTACAACATGGAATAACAACAGTGATTGCGTAGGGTTGTCATGGAGATCTATTGAGGTGATACATGGAATTCTCTTATTATGCAAGACGCAGAAGCCCTTGATCTGTGGTTCTTTTGTGACTGCTCTGATTAAGAACGAGAAATCCTTGGCATTCAGATATACTTGTGACGACTGAAGAAAGCTTACCAGCTGAAAATAGTTTACGGAACTAGCACGCACAAACGGCTCCATAGACCATAGCCACAAGCTAGAGTTGAAGGCAGAATGGGACACAGTTTCGGAAGGAAGATACAGTTACTAAGAAGAGGAGATGGCATGGGAAATGGCAGAATGGAAAAGAAAGGGAGACGTCAGTATAGAAGCTGGCACTCTGCCTTGTGGTCTGATTATTATTTATGGACAGGGCACAGCAGCAGTTACAACAGCAAGACAGTGGCACTCATTTGAAGTCTTAAAGCCATCTACAAAAGGTCACTTCTGATGCTTGAAGAAATTAGAAGCTGGGAGCCCCTTGCCCTTTCTACGCCTGATAATAAAAACTTTTACAAAGAAACTACATCAACGAGCTGAGAGGGGTGCTCACTGAGGGGTTTTAAGGCACTGTCTCTAGTTTCTAAAGCATGTTTACCACTGTGGGAGAAGAACTGGGTGGCTTAGGTTTCTAAATTCCTTCCTCCCAATCTCTCATCTGAAGGAACCGAACAGGACAGTGCCCTGACCAGTCAGGGCTGCCTGAGCAACTTGAAAAGCTGAAGTCGATGCCAGATGCAATGAAGTCTAACCATCGGCAGCTGGAAGAGTGGGGGGAGGGGACAGAAGGGGAGACTGAAAGATTATCCGAAGAGTTGATAATGTGCACATGGTCTTGGAAGGAGACACTGGTATAGATTCCTGACCAACTGTGAACAGCTCCTTATTGTCTCACACAAAGAAGCAAAATTCTCTCTGCAGGCAAAGTGGGGTGACCTTTCACCTGTTGACCCCAAAGGTCCTGCGCCTTTGCTTTCATCTTCCAAGTCTCACTTCCGTTTGGCTCTAGAGAAGCACCCTCCCCCACGAGTGAGTGAGTGTGTGTGTGTTTGTGTGTGTGTTTGCTTGCATATGTACACCAGAGATCAACTTTTGTGTCATTCCTTGGGTAGGCAGCGCAACTTGTTTCCTTGAGAGAGGGTATCTCAGTGGCCTGAGGTTCGCCAAACAGGCTAGGCTAGAAGGTCAGTGAGCACCAGGGACCCACCTATCTCTGCCTTCCCAGCAGGGGATGGTAGGTGTGTGTGTGACTCAGGCCCAGCATTTTCACATTGACTCTGGGGACTGAAGAGGTTCTGATGCTTTTAAAGGCACCTTACTAACCTAGCTGTTTCCCAGGGCCCCTGTTCCCTCTAACTTGGAAAAGGCCTTGGCTTGGAAGTTACTTTGGCTACATCTGAAGTTGTACCATGTTGTAGAGATGAGCTGATGGTCTGGCTGAGCCAGAAGATGCCTGAGGACTGTTAGGCCCGATTCTTAATAAGTAGACGGTGACAACGCTTAAGGCATTGTTATAGAGCTATATCAGTGTTACAGACAAATTCTGGCTTCCTTTGTATTCTTCATGCACTAGTATTAGGGACCTTAGGATTTCCACTAAATCATGAAGGCAGAGGAAGAATGGTACCTATATAAGACATGAGAGTTTGTTGTCTACTGTGGCTTATGAGGCCACCAACAAACCAGGAAGAAGGCCTTGCAAGACAAGAGATCAGCATTATCTTGGATCTTGGCTTCCCTGGTCTCCAATTGTGAGAACTAGGTATGTCTTGCCTAGCCACCACCATGGTTTGAATAGGAAATGTTCTCTTGGGTTCATGTGTTTGAACACTTGGTCTCAAGGTGGTGACACTATTTGGGGGATGTTATGGAAAATTAGGAGGTAAGGGCTATCCGGAAAAAGCCGGTCAATGGGAGGAGAGTTTTTGGAGTGTTAGTCTGAACTTACTCTCACTTGAGTCTTTCTGTTTCTGGACTACCAACCCATTCTAACCACTGATGCAAGCCACCAGCCACCCATCACTGCCCCCTACCACGATCATAAGCAACTTCTGTCACCACGCCTACTTCGCCATGACCGGCTATGGAGCCATAAACCAGATTAATTCTTCTTCCCTTACTTCTTCAGGTGTTCTGTCATAGTGATCGGATGAGTACCTATTCTACAGCCACCCGCTCTATGTTGTGACCTCAGCAGGAACAAAGACAGCAACTCTGAGGAGCTGGCAGAAATGAGGAAGAGAAGTGTGGACCACTGGCATCCAAAACCAGGACCTGAAACATGCACTTGAGGCTGACGTCATCTCTGCGTGGTCACCTTCTTGTCTCCCAGCCTTTCGCTCAGTTTCTAGACTAATGTTCTCAGACAGGGTAGGTGGGGAAAATGTATCTCATGGAGGACCTTGATAACGTCTGCAGACATTTCTGGCTGTCTCCGCTGAAATCAGGTATAGCAGAGGGAGTGAGTGCTATTCGTTTCTCATGGGTAGAGGACACAAGTACTGCTGAATGCCCCCACCATAGACGGAACCGTCAGGTCGGCTGCAGCACAGAGTTATCTGGCTTCAAAATGTCAAGACTGCCTGAGAAGTCCTGCCCTGGGGCAGCTGAAAAAGTCAGGGATGGGGGGGGGTGTTCCAAATGTGGCTTGTTCACTGCTCCTGGGGTTTGAGAAGGCCTCAGTAAGCCTGTGGGGGCTTCGTCTTGACAATTTCTGATCCGAGGACTTTCTACATTTAGAGCCCCCCACTGGCAGGCTGCTTTAGAGTCCCAATATGCCCCTCCTCATATCCAGACCCTTTTCAAAATGACGATGCTTGCTTACAGCTTAACTTGTGCTGTGTCCTGTTTCCTCGGTAACCTTTTTGCTAGAAGACAGCTAGGTAATGCAATCAGTCCACGATTCCTTTCTTTTCCTCCAGGGAAACTTCGGGAAGCAGTATCATAGCAGAGCACTAACTCCAGAGGAGAGATCCACATAGTCTCGGGAAGAAGAGCAAGATGAAGTACTGGTCTACCAGTCCTGACCAAGAAAAAACAGGAGGACCCCACTAAGAGATACACTTGGTCCTCCCAGGTCTTAGTTCATCCAGTTTAACCTGTGTTGAACCACCAATCTTGAACAGGGCCTCTATTTGCTTCCACAATAAAGGAGAGAAAATATCTCGCCCCACAACCAGGCAGGGAGCTACAACCAGAAAAGGATACTGGGAACAAAGAGATGGTTTATTTCAGTCAGCTGTGGCTCTTAGTAAGAGGTTTTGTTCTCAAGTGTCTAGGAGTGAGAACAAAATTATGAATTGGATTTTCACTGTTCCAGAATCAGTTGACTTTTTAGAATCAATGGCCATTCTGAATCTTAGAGAGAGTACATCTAAATCAGAGTGCTGCTTCCTAGATGTTTTTTTTTTCACACTCCATGAAACAAGTATCTTCCTTGAAAGATGATCTACTACTAAAGACAAATCAAAACAAAAAGGCAAACAAGCAAACAAACCAAGAGTTATGAGATAAGACTGAGGCCTGAATTCTTGTCGCTCTATTACACATCTGCCTGGGAAGGCACTTCCAGGTCTGTTTTCTTTCAATTTCTCTTAAAGAGAAATAAGAAAAAAGGAGCAAGTGGCTGAGATTTCAGGCAGCATCACTGATGAGACGAGGAAGGCCTCAGAACTCTAGCCACACAAACACAAAAACAATAAACACAAAGAATAAATTGATTTGTAGATGATTAAACAGTAAGATATTCAGGCCGATCCCTAAGGTAATAACAGTAATGAGAGATCCTGCTAAAATACAGCCTCAGGAGCCTTTGTGGTCCCAGCACACAACAAGGAAATGACAGCTTCCATTCTTTCCAGACTGTAGCCCAGAATGCTGACAAAATGTCACACAATTGTGCCTTATTATCAAGCACTAATGGATTGTAATGAATAATTTATGAAGAACCCAAAAGTAGGCTCTCCCTCATTCTGCTTAAAAAAAAAAAATCACCTGAGGCTTCTGCCCTAAGCCCCTGCCACTAGTGGATCTGGCCTTCCCGGTCATGTAATCTCTTGGTGTTTTCCTCCCACAAAGAGAAGACAGTTGTGACTGGTCAATCTCCATGACCAGCTAGCTGGTTCTTTCCAGATGATCCTCATCCTCACCCCTCCCCTATGAGCAATGCCCTTCAGGAGACCTCACCACAGTTCCTGGGATCTCTGGAGATTTCCCAACATACAGGATCCCCTTCCCAAAGGCGCCTGCCTCAGAGCCTCAGATGCAGTCAGTACCAACTTGAGGGCCATGTGACCCTAGCGTCCAAGCTGAGACACTTCCTCATGGCCTCTCCACTCTGCTTTTGATCACCTCGTGGTGATCACCTAGTGGTGTCCTAGCACTTCCTACAGGGGGGAGAGCCAAAAGATAAATGGGAAACTCAATAGAATTCAACTTTGTATTTTTTCCATTTGAAAATGCTGTAAAAAATGTTTTTTTTAAATTTATTTATTTATTAAAGATTTCTGTCTCTTCCCCGCCACCGCCTCCCATTTCCCTCCCCCTCCCCCAATTAAGTCCCCCCTATCCCGAAAAGCAATCAGGGTTCCCTGTCCTGTGGGACGTCCAAGGAACCCCCACCTCCATCCAACTGTGGTGGTGGTTCGAATAAAAACGGCCCCCATAGAGAGTGGTACTACTAGGTGGTGTGGCCTTGTTGGAGTAGCTGTGGCTTTGATGAAGGGTGTGTCACTGGAGGTGGGCTTTGAGATCTCAGATGCTCAAACTAGGCTCAGTGTCACTCTCTCTTCCTGCTGTCTGCCCGTGTGGATGTAGGACTCCCAGCTACCGCTCCAGCACCTTGTCCGCCTGTGTGCACCTTGCTTCCTGCCATGATGGCAATCCACTAAATCTCTGAACTGTAAGCCAGCCTCCACTAAATGCTTTCCTTGATAAGAGTTGTTGTGGTCATTGTGTCTCTTTAAAGAAGTAGAAACCCTAACTAAGACAGTAATTCAACACATTTCTGTCTTCACAGAATGAATGAGGATTGCGTTAGACTCAGACGGTCTAATCCGAGAGACGCTGAGGACCATCTTATGCATGCGCTGCTGGGTAAAAGAAGCAAAAATAAACAGATACTGCTCACAACTCAGTGAGACACACACAATCTGCACTGTAGTCATCTATAACCAAATAAACCAAAGGATGTGGCACACTTTGATAATTCAAGGAGAATAGCAGGTCATAAGAGACAAGAGTCAGGGTTTATTCAAAATGTAAGCAGAACTGAAATAACAAAAGAGCAGTTCCTTTAGCTTTTGTTTTGTTTTTTTATTATTTTGTTTGCTTGATTGGTTTCTGTGTTCCTAGGACTTGAACCCAAGGCTTGATATTCTAAATAAATTTTATCAACCGCAACCTACCCTCAGGCTATGGGATAATAATCAAACGTCTACAATCTTCAATTCTCAAACCTTAAAGGTGTGGATATCAAAACAGGCTCCCATCTTCCCTAAACAACAGTCACCATCTTTTTAAGGGCAAAGACAATTTAATATGCAGGTGCCTAGGACCCAGAACCACAGCTGGCTATAGAGAAATCTAGAAGCAGAATATATTTTTTTAAACTGGGGGAAGCAATAACACCATGATGATGCAAAGGCGCCAAAAACTAAAAACTAAGGCAAACAGGCAAGATTTGCTAACAACTCCATACCCACCAACAGAGCATAGCAAACTGGTCCCAGCTTCTATAGGAAAGCAGGAAGGCCTGCCCTCCAGTCCTAGCTCTTAAGATGTTGGCCATAAGAGTCTATCTTCCAGACAGGGAGGTTTTAGGGCAGTGGGCAGGGGCTCAGGGTTTCATGGCAATTTCCCCCACAAGGCTTGTGTCTGTGTTTTCATTTGAAGTGCAGCTTTGTTAGAAAAGTCTCGGCAAGGCAAACTCACATGCTGAAAGATTTTAGGACATGGTTAGGAAGTGACAGTGTGGCTGGAGACACTCCACAGGAGCGACTCCCGAACCAACCTGGCATGTCGAGCAATTCACACACATTATTTTCCTAACAAGTTGGGGCAGAGTGAGAATGCTTTTTACCCAAGACTGTGGATACAACAGGAATGTCAGCCTCCTGCAAGACACTTTCCGCATGAGCCACAGCCCCTGACTGCCCCACTGGAAGACCCTGGCTCCATTAACTAGTGCGATTTCAGGCAGCAGATTCATCTCGATAAACTATGTTTTCCTAGTAAAACGGGGATAAAAGTGTGGAGTGGGGGAAATAGTGACTGTAGACCAGGAAGCAGGAAGCTTGACAATTTAGCAATTACAGCACAAGTAATTTCTTAGCATGAGGCTAGACAGCATCAGCAAGGGAAGGGAAGGGATAGTGGAAGGGGAAAGGAGACAGGAAGGGACATTTCTTTGCAGTTTCCCCTGTTTGCAGAGTGGAGAACCTCTAAAACAATTACACACGCCATATGATAACAGATGTTATTTTAATAGATCGTCTTATCACTTGGTAAGAAGGTCCTGTCTTGCCTTGAGCCAATCACGTATTATCGATAGACCATTATTTGGATTGCACTACCCTTAAACTAAAAGAGACATTCAAAAGCACCTGTGTTTGTAGAGCTAATATTTTTCTACTTCATTCATGCAAAAGACAAAAGCAGGCCCAGGCACTGTAGATTCAAACTACATTCCAACTACGTCATGAAGTGTAGCTCTCTAAAGCCAGAAATAAGCTCGCAGCTGATGAGTGCCCTTGTTGGTCTGTTCTTTATGGATTTTTTTTTTATATCTAACCTTTTAACTGTGATTGCTCTCTAAATAAGAAAATATAGGCAAATCTTTAGGTACATTTATTCTAAAATCCATGCCGCTTGGTTAAGGTTATTTCAACTAAAGCACAGATAACAGGCTTCACATTTTGGGAAAGAGATCCCCACAGCTGGCAGTAACTGAAGACAGGGATTAGCTTGGGGTATGTAGGCTAAGGGATAATATTTGACTAGCCTATGAGAGCACTTGATTCTCAGCAGTGCCCCCGCCCCCACTGATGTCGTTTTCATTTAACAATATTCTTAAAGGCTCAGTCTGCTTTTTAATGCTACAGACCATGAATCCTGATTATTTAATAAAGTAATTTTAACACTGATAATTGTTTTCAGTATATATTTGTAACCTCATTCCTCCCATTCCGGAAGGGGGGAATCAAGTATAATCCAGTCTTGCCCATAAACACATACAAAGTAATTTAGCGTCTCCAGCAACATTACAAGCTGTACAAGTTACACACCAAGATACACAGAAGGTCTCCATGGCCATTGCTTCATTCAGTCTTATGACAACACTGAGATTATACCATCGATCTTGTCCTTTTTACTACTTGTTCTTCACTGCAACAAGCAAAAGAAGGGCTAGAAAGGGTGAGCAAGAATCCACAGGCTCTCACAGCTAGGACGCAGAGCAGCTGGGATGCAAATCCATGCTTTCAGCCGCAAACTCATAGGCACGGCTATAAATAGCATGGGTGGAAGCATCGCTAAACCTTTCATCTAAATAGAGTCCACTGCAATATACAAAGTTATTTTTATAAAAGGAAACCGAGGGTACGCTTCGTTGTTTACAGAGCGTAATGAGAAATTACATGCTGAAAGGCCACACTGATAAACAGCGGCCAGAACAACAGTCCACCGCAGAGGCACCTACATATCAGAAATGCCTTCCCTGCTGGAAAGCGGCTACAAGGGAGATTGCCATCAGCCAAGGCATGCTTTTATCCCTTCTGACGTGTTCTCTGCGGGGCTGGGGGAAGCGCTGAAAACGCAACCCCCTCGCTTCTGCGAGTCTAGACAGTGGCAGACACAAGAATTGAGTGTGACTAATAGATCCCAACAAACAAACAAAAAGAAAGCCAAGGGCAAAGACGGAGGCCTGCCAGTTATGGACCCTATAAGACAGAATCCTTTCTTTCCCTGTAAGGGACCCAACTACGCTTCCCCACTGCTTCTGGTTAAGACCCAGTGACCATGGGGATATTTTTGTCCAGTAGTTTTCCTTCAACTCTTCTCTCCTTTATTTAGAAAGCCAAAATAAAAAGCAGAAAAACTATACTTAAATAGTCATGAGCCATACACTATAATAGGTAAACAAAAGTCCTTCGTCATTAGAGGCCACAAAAGAACATAAGATTAAAAAGCAAACTATAAACAGCTGCATCTCCCGTACCATTGTTTACATTCTTAGACATCCAGTTTTTAAAAATATTCCCTGTGTAGATCAAAACATGCTGTGCTTAGCGAAGAAGAAAACAGTGACGTTAGCTTTAAACTACTACCCGGTTTATATATAAACAGGGCTAAGTTTATGCAGAATATTCTAGTTGGCAGCAGCTGAACTAACTGAACGGTCAAATGCAGACCTATAATGTTAAGTGTGCTAATTATCTCTTACAGGAAAATAAAAAGAAATAGCAATGACACTGTTAAAATAATGTCTGAGCATAAGTTCTATCCACCTACCTAGATAATAAAAAAAAAAGGGCTTTTTCAAGTTATTGGGTGCTGTGTTCTCAGATCTGAGTGAGGGCTGGGTATGTGTGCCTCAGTTGACCTATCATGCATGAAGTCCTGGGTTTGAACCTATGGGACATGGTAGTGTATGCCTGTAATCCTAGCAGTTGACTGGAAACAGAGAATTAGAAATTCAAGGTCATTCTCAGCAACAGAAACTTGAGGCCAGCCTGCCTGGGAAGCCTATGCAGGGGTGGACTGGCCTGGGTGAAACTAGGTAAGATTATACATTACCTGGCACATTGCCTTTTTGTCCCCTACTTCCTTCCCACCTCTTCCTTCCCCTCAACTTTTCTTTTTCATTCCAGTTTTTTAAATACATTCCTTCAACTGGTACCTGGTACCGTTCATAAGTAGGGTCAGCTCATTTCAGATGATCAGGTTTAGAAAACTGGGTGGCCCCATACCAACCACGTTCATTGTTGTTGCTGCTAACATTCGTGCCTTCAAGCACTAGAACGCTAATCTAATGAAACGCTGCCCGTGGGAGCCAGGGAAATGACTCAACACAGAAAAGGGCTTGCTCCACAAGCAGGAAAGTCGGAAGTTCGGAGCTCCAAGGCCCCGTTTAAAAAAAAAAAAAAAAGATAGGCTCAGAGCACAAACAAATGTTACAACTGGCTAGGTTGTGGTTTGGAAAGACAATTGTAAATGCTTATATATGTAACTGAGAAACAACTGCCAGCTAGGCTTTTGCAGAGTTATACTGGTCAATGGAAAAGCACTTTCTGCAAACGAAATGTAAAGAGAAAACTTTTACAGGGATTTTTTTTTTTCAGCAAACAAATTTCTAAACATAGCACTTGGGTTTAATAAAAGGACACACACATACTGACTTCTGGAACCTAAAACTTCAAGGGCTTTGGGCAGCTGGCAACTGTCATGAGACATCAACCACTCAACAGCTGCTGAATCAAGGAACATTCCAAAACCTACTATTTCCTATAGCATGGTAAATGCTGGCATGCGAGGAAACACATGTCCTCACACAAGCCAGAGGAAGCAAACAGGAGCTTTCGTGATCAAACCAGATACATCATTCCCAAGATAATTTTTAAATGAATATAGAATAAGGTACGAATTTGTGTCGAAGTTCTTATGAAGACAATATAATAAAAAGCTTTGGGGGGATACAATTTAAAACCTGTTTCCTCCTTCATAGAAAACTCAGGGGTGTTAAAAGTCACAAGAGAAGTCAAATAGACAGTAGTTAACAAAGCTATGAAAATACATCAGGAACTCTCGCCTCCTAAGACTGTGCTAGAAGAAAAGGGAGGAGAAAATGTTCACCCACACTCCAAACAAGACTTTTCAACTTATGTGCGACAATTAATTTTGTTTGGATTATTTCACACTTTATGATAAGATTAAAAACTAGGATTCCATGAGTGGCTTTACTAAAAGTTTGCTTCAAACACTATTCTCAAAAGCCAGCCTCTGGAAAAAAAAACCAATTAAATTATAAAATGTTAATAAACTAAATCTCACAGGATAGCAAATCTAATCCACTCCACACTTCTCTATAAATGTACGGAGCCATGTTTGTTTGCTTATTTTTTTTACCTCCTAATCTCCCGTGGCTCCATTAGTAAGCCCTAAAAAATGTAACCTGGCCTTTACACTCTTGTCCATCTGGAATGTTTCCATGTTAGAGGAAACCCTTGCTCCTCTGCCTCCACGAAAGTACGCAGCTGGCAAAAACTTGTGCACGTACGAGGACAAGCACTTTTATCCATGCATGCACATGGCTCAAATATTTAATCCCCGAGCACCCACATCTATTCCTTTTCAGATAATGCTAGGAAGGGCGTGTGCTTTGTTAAAAGATGGAATTCTAAGCCAGGTGGTGGTGGTGCACGCCTTAATCCCAGCACTTGGGAGGCAGAGGCAGGTGGAGCTCTGTGAGTTCTAGGCCAGCCTTGTCTACAACAGCTTGTTCCAGGACAGGCTCCAAAGCTACAGAAAAACCTTGTCTCGAAAAACAAACAGACAAAAAATATGGAATTCTGTACCATTATCAGAAACCAAATGGTATTCTTTGTTAAAAGAGACTGCAGAACAAAGCTTCGATACTTTCCGTCAAAGCTGTCTGAAGTCCAAGGTGCCATCTTCACCACAGCCCATTAGAAGCCTTGGTACCAAATATGTGCCGGGCAAGGATCAACTCATGAAACCCAAGGCTACACTTCGTTCCTTCTCAGAGCAGCAATTCCCAAAGACACATTTCAGTAAAGATTTAGGAATTGCTAAGGCTCCCTGCACTGCTTCTGAGAAAATCAATCCTACTGACTCTCAGGATGTCAGACAAAACTTAAGACATTAAACTGAGTTCTATACCAAGCTTTACCACCTAACACACCGAGGGCAGGAATGTGAGAACTCAGACAATTCAGTTCTTAACTATTGGTTTTAATGAGCAAAACAGACTAATAAAATCCAGCCCTCCAGGTATCTGACAACATAATTGCTTTGGAATGCGCTTTGCTATTAAATCTAGCTGTTGCTGTAACTGAGATTTTTGGCCACACAGCTTCAGGGGATGCAGGGTTTACTTTCTGTGTGTCAATACCAACTATACCACAGACTTTTGCCACACACACACAAGACCATGCGATCACAGCCACTGTCACAATACCTCAGAATTCTACCGTATGATGGAGACATTTTAAATAATTCTCAGCCATCTACCCTACTCTAGTCCACAGTCACCTATACTTAAAAACTTTTGCTTCTTATCCAACCTTCAATTGAGTGAAGCCTACATGAAATTGCAAAGAGTATTCCTCTTCCTCAAGATAAAACTAAATTGTGTATGATTTGGCTTCGAGTTTTATAGATAATAATCTAGAAATTCCCCCAGTGTGTTGTCTTAGTTAAGCTACAAATGATAAATCTTGATACTTAAATAATTGCTTTGTGAAAACAATCCAGAAATCATGACAGATCCTTAATCCCACACTCCTCTTCAGTATGACTCTGCACAGGGTAACTCAAGGAACTAATAGAGCCTACACAACATGACCTTGGGCCAATCGTTACCTAGTCAGAGCTTTAAATCTGCTAACCTTAATAGCCACAACCCAGGAATGGTTCCATTCAACCCAAATATTGGTCTTCCGATTTTTTTTCCTTTCTGCTTTGCTTTTGTGTCTTGGCTACCCTCACTGCAGGGTGTTGAGCTCCCTGAAGAACCAACGGATCACTAACCGAATACAAGAAGTCAGATTAAAAAACAAAACAAAAAAAAAAAAACATGATTTCAGCATGGATAAGACCCCCACCCCTAGTTGAGACACTGTGGGCAGTTAACTGTGGCTGGTAGGAGAGGGGTGGGAATATAATTTTCTTCAGGGGTGCAGTCCCTGGTAAGTCATGTATGAACACACACACACACACACACAACATGAAATTAAGAAGAAAACATGCTGAAAAAAGGGTTCAAAGAAATAAGAGGAGAATGAGGAGGAGGTGTCTATGATAAAAAATATATTAAAGCCATATAAACTTGTCAAATAAATAAGCCATCTTAAAATATGGGTCTTATACTGTTCTGAAAAGATTTGAAAAACCTGGAATATGTCACTAGTCGCAATAAATCCTAGAAAGAGATAGATTAGATAGATAGATGATAGATGATAGATAGATTAGATAGATAGATAATAGATTAGATACATAGATAGATAGATGATAGATAGATAGATAGATAGATAGATAGATAGATAGATAGATAGATGATAGATAGATAGATAGATAGATAGATAGATAGATAGATAGATAGAGATAGATAGGATAGATAATGAGGATGGGGTTACCACCCTAAGAAAATGAAGTCAAACGGTCTAAATGATAGGCCTCTGTAGAATCAAGCTCTGTAGGTGAATTCTAGGCCCATTTGCATGTCGGGCTGTAGTGTCGAGGTGTGAACGCTGTGTGTAGGATGCTCCTAGGAGAAGGCAGGCACATTTAGCTCCAGGGATGTCACCAGTCCTGTATGTAGAGTTCTACCAGGCAAAATTTACTTCTTAGTAATTCCCTTCTGAGCCAAAAGAATCCGCTTCCAACTCCGTTTCCCACTTCTTGGATTATATGCTTTACTCTCCCAACTCACAGTACAGCTTCATCCATCCTATTTCTTTCTTAGGATGAGATTTTTCTCAAATTTACCTCCCTCTGGCCCTACAGCTGAGTTGAAATGGGAATTAGACATGAGAACACGCTTTAGATTTCCATTGAGTAGCCAGTAACAAACTCACAATGAATGGCTGTTGTTTTCAGACAGACTGTCTGATAAAGTTCTCTGCTCTACTCCGTGGGAAAGCAGCAACGTAGCTGGGTTTTCTACAAAGTCATTAACATCCCTCTGTATCTGTGAAAGTTTTCCAAAACAGCCTTGTGAGCATGAACAATCCTTTGTGAGCTCCGAAGAGTGAAAACTACACGGGGCTTTGCCATTGGCCTGCTCCACAGTTGACCACAGGGTTTTAGAGCAATCAAGGAACTCTAGTTCTGCTCAGTGGAAGGTCAAGAGAAAACAGCAAGACCTTCTTAAGAGACTCCTCCACCGTCTCGTTGGAGAAATTAGAGGTATGTTCCACAAGCGAGAAAACTGGAACCAGAAAGGAACTGGGCCAAAAAGTAAACCTGTTAGAAACGTGAGCCCAGGATTTATGCTAAAATGGATTCAACTGAAGTTTACGTTGAAAAATAAAGATGAAATACATGGGAAATAGCTGTCTTATCTTAGGTTTAACGTGATACGAGCTTTATTGGCTATAGCTAACAGCAGTCCCAGAGTGAACAAAGTATGAACGAACAATACGCATTCATTTCTTGGGATTATTTTTCTATCAGGTTTCATTTTTGATTTTTTTTGTCTGTTTTTTATAGGATGATCAAAAAGAAGAGCGTTTCCGGCAAACCACTCAAAGATTTTCTCGGTTTTCTCGAGTCCTCTATTAATGTCACATTGGTTCTTCCGCCCCTGGAGGTGTCAGAAGCACTAGAGTAACCCTTACCTTTGTGCTCCCCTACTTGCTTCCCGATTTGTGAAAAGCATGGTTCTCCAATGTCACTTTTCACTAACTGGCAGGTGTCCAAGATGAGCCTTCTTTCACATGGAATCACACAGATGGAGGAAGAGATACCGTTTATAGAACAGAGCCAGCGAAGATGACAGGAACCACCAGTTCACTAGTGAATATCCTTAGGTCTGCCTTCCCTGAGATATCCTTATCATCGCAAGAACTCGGAAAATGAAGAGCGCCCTCCCCCTCCCCCACCGCCATATGGTAGGATTTGGTGTCATTACCCTCTAGCATGCCTCCCTGAAACTCCTAGTAACAGCTGCCTACAGCTGCTCAAAGCAGGAAGAGTCACGGAATTAGCACTTAAAGACACATGGTACCCTCAAAAAAGCCACTGAAAGTTAATTCAACCAACGTAATTTTCCAGGAAGTAGGATCTGAGAACGAGAGAGAGAAAGCAATAAAAACCCACGCAAACCCACTATACCTAATCGGTGCTACATGTTTCTACTGTGGACTTTAAATATTGAAGAAAAAAAATATTTTGAAATGCAGGTGTGGAAGCCAGCTATTATCTAGTGCACAGGACAATTAAAGGATTAGACTAACACTCTACTTCCTAAAACATAACGAGACTTCCACACAGCGCCAGTCAGCTGGTAGCCAAGGGTTATCAGCAAGGCTAAGCTTGGATCTCATAACCTAAAAATGACGTCCAATAAAAAGAGTGCTGAAAGATAGGCGCGTGGGTATAACAGGTCAAGAAACGAGCAGGTCACATCAGGTGATCTGGACTCCAGAACAAAAAGGACCGATCCAAGACATATTAAAAACTGGGTCAAATTGTTTATAGCTAGTATGTCTTTCGGAGGATTAAAACAATGATCTGACCTCAGAAGTAAAGACCTGGCTATTCTTTACCATCGAGATCCATCCCTGAAGAAACTAGATCAGGTATGTCTTGCAGGCAATGTGTCAGGAGTCACTGCAGAATGGCCCAATGTCCAAGCAGGCTTGGATCTAAGACCAAACTCTACTGACAAATCAGGCCTGGTTTGGTCCATGGGCATTTCAGAGGCTAGAGCAATGTGTTGTTGAAGTCACCCCAAGCATATACCTGCCTTGTACTAGGAATGAATCTATGGTAATCTAGATCAGAAGTAGGTTTTGCTTACATAGAAGAGATCCTGGCTCATAACAGATCACACAGAACTATATATCTCTATATAACTATATATCTCTTCAATAGAACACCTGGTGGCCAGGGTGGTCCTGGCACATTTGCTAACCTTCTCCATCATAGTTTGGACAAAGCCTAACTGATTGTGGTTTCACAGTCTCTCCAAGGTCTGGTCCAAGTTTATTATTCCCCTCCATTTATTCCATCTCTTCCAGATGTGTCAGAAAATGCCAGAACTGATCCCACTACAACTTACTGCAGATACTGAGCCCCCAGGAGCCATCTCACCTGCATACAGTCACGGTACTACCTCCTTGCCTCAAGCACACATTTTTTGTTTTTACTTAAACCTGCCTTCTTCTCTCTCAAAATAGCCCACCCTATCTTCTTTTCCCCTTTACAGCATTCCATTTCTTTTGCGGTTCTTCCCGAACCCGTGTTACTTTTGGGTGTCATTGGTCTCTTTCATTACGAGAGAACACAGGCCATGAAGACACAAACCCATTATTTTTTCCAATTAACCAGATACAAAATTTGCTGGTAAACTTGACCCTTAATAGTAAAGTTGAAGTAGTATTTCTGGATATGTGCTGACTACATTGACACATATTAAATAATAAAATACTAATAATGAAATAAGGCAGTAATACCTGGAAAGGTTGAAACAAACCAAACCTGGGGCTAAGAACATGGTTCAGTCAGTAATGTGCCTGTCACATAAATGCAAACTCCTGAGTTTGACTCCCCAGCATCTATGTAATAAGTGAGGCATGATTCACGGGACTGTAATCCCAGTGCTAGGAGGCGGAAAAAGGAAGACATCATGGGCTCACTGGTCAACTAGCTAAATTTGTGAAATCCAGGCTAATGAGAGACACTATCTCAAAACAAAACAAGGAAACAAACAAAAACCCGTAGACAAACAAACAAGGAAGAGAACAACAGAAGAAGATACATGAGGTCAACCTCTGCTACTATACACTACAAACACCCCTACATTCCCCAAAAAATATATAAAGGAAAGAAATGAAAGAAGTCAAACCCAGAAAGCTACTCAAAAACCTAGTCCTTTGTATGCAGCAACAGCTACCAAGACTGCAACGTGCATGCCTCTGTATTTGTTGACTTTAAAATCCATTTGAAACTAGATCTGTATGCTATAAAAACCAGTTTGGATGGCCTTGAAAGTTTACTAAAATTCTGATTCTTCCTAGTATGTGACTCACTCTCCAAAACAATGAAGTAATACTGCCATCGCAGGGCCACTCACAGTCAATATGGTTCATGTAACCGTGCTTGGTGTCCTTCGGTATGGTGTCATGCAATGGAGGAGACAATGAGAAGCAAGTAACTGGCAATAGCATCCTCCAACTTCAACATGACAGCTGGTGTTGCGTCACTCTGAGGATGAGTTCCCACTTACTGCACTAAGGAGTTGCGGATGACAGTCCTCCATCCTCCGAGCACGGTCAGAAAAGAGTTGACAGCTATCAAAAATGAAGACAAGTCAAGGACTTGTCAAGGACAGTAATTAGTGATGCAGTATGTGGGCCCTGCACTCTGGATAATCCAAATTCAACGGTTCAGTGACCAAAGGGGAAAGTAAAGCTGAATCAAGAACAACAGGGATATCTTCAGAAGCAACTCTAAGGAAGGGTAGCCACAGTGCCTAAGCCTCCATCCAGAACTCTACAGAAGAAGCACAGAGCCCTTCTTGGACCTGTTGGACACTTGAAGCCAATCAGTACACGTATAGAAGACCTGTAAGTGTTAGTAATGTCATTTTTGCCTTCCTAGGACATTCAAAGGAATCTGAGAAACAACTTCCATGTGACACACAGTAGCTTATGGACTGACCATTACTTGTCGTTATGGTATCAATGCAACTTAGCAAAACTATTCCGTTAGCGGGAACAGGAAAGATAACAGACTCCTCTGCCAGAAAATGTTGTGTCAAGACTCCAGGAAACGTGCATATGAGCAATCAATCATAATCAAATGGGGTAGAATCTTCGAAAATTTCTGAATGAATCCAGACTCTTCGCTGAGCATCAACCCCAACCATGGATCACCTAACTACTGTTGAAAGTCTGGCATTTCCAATCTTAAAGAATATAACACCAGTGTCAACAATTACCATCTGGTAAGCAGTCAGGACATCAGGAAGTCCATTCATTTCCCAGAAGGGTAACAGAAGGTTTGAAAAACGACACCAGTCAAGACCTACAAACCATGAATGCAGTTTTAAAACTTCATGGTTAAGGCTGACTAGGTCATAGACAGATAATTACCAATGCTCTAAAATTACTGCTAGGGAAAACTAATAATCAAGAACTCTCTCTATAAAAGAGAAACATCATTTAACAAGCTACCTTTTAATTCCTTTAATTATTCTTATAAGCTATTATTTTTCCAACCATATATTTGAAAACCTGAATGACTTCTTACTTGATAAAAAAAATTTCAAAATAAACTTAAAAACATCAATTTAAAACTAAATTTAACATGATAATAATAATAATCAAAAGGAATGGCAAGAAGGCCTACCAGGTAAGGGCACAGCCTGATGACCCGTGCTCAATCCTCGGAAACCATACGGTAGAAGAACTGGCTCCCACAGGTTGTCCTTTAGCTTCCACAATGTGTCATGGTACACGAGTGCATGTACACAGGCACACACATGCACACACCAATGAATAAATAGGAATAATTACCACCATCATCACAATAGTAAATTTGAATGTGGTCCTTTTAGCCTCTCTGATAAACTTGCAAGATTGTGCATTTTGTCCATAAATTCTTCTACCATTGCTTTCGGCTGCGAAGCCACCACTATCTGAAAGAATGTCATCAGTTTATTACAGGTTCCTCTCACCAGAATACGAACTTCTAAGAGGGCAAAAAACAACTTCTTTTGTTCTGTTTTCTAGACAAGATCTTACAGTCTAACCCATGCTGGCCTTGAACTCAACATTGTCCTTCCTACAGAGTGCTGATATTGTGGGCATAAGCAACCATCAATGAAGCCAGCAACAGAACCTAAGGTGCTCTCTAATTCTACCATGAGATGTCTGTACCATCTTGAGCAAGTTTCTTCACATCTCTGATCCTGAGTTTATTTAGAAACAGAAACATTTTTACTACCTCTAAGGACACTTGTAGCTCTAACATTTTCTGAATTTAAGAGACACAGTCAACAATGTTTATAATCTATCCTGAAAGGACAGAAAAATGAATTGTAAACCCTGACCCTTTTTGAGATTATACCTCATTAACCAACCATTAATCTGTAAAACTGGGGTTATGAACCCCCACACATCCACCAGAGTTCCTCCTTTCTTCTCTTTTTGTTTACTTTGTTTTTTCCCAGTCTAATGAAGTTACCAGAAATAACTTTGAAACACAAACAAGCAGAGGAGTTAGGGAACATCTAGCTAATACAATACCAAGCACCTAGGCACAGAAAAGGGGGATCCGCTTTGACACCCTCAATACCTATGCCGTATGCTGTCACTGTCTCTTCGGAAATCTCTGAAGTTGCCAAACACAGACTGGACCCAGTATGCAACTGTACATAACCAGCTACCATTCCGGTAAACACAGGGCACACCTTCAAGCCACAAATGACTTGGCCAGCGCTATCTGTTATCCTTGAACAATGAGTGTAGACGTGCAGAAGGTTTGACTAGTTCTTGCCCCCCACAAATCATTCCCTTGGGACATGTACACTTTAAATCCTGTGGCCGATGTAGAAGAGCTGATCTAGCTTGCTTAGTAAATAGACGAGCTACAGTATTTCTTTTATCCATCTCTTCAAGATGGTCTCCTTTCTGCCCAGCCCAGACTATAACAGGGGGTCTCCCCACGGAGGAAAGCTCAGAGTCAGGAGTACAGAGACGTATCTCCAAGCAAACTGTAAAAGAAAGAACACTCAGTACTATTTGTATCTTTCATAGTTAATATTAATTAAATCCACAGGTACTCTAGGCTTTATATATACACTCCTCTTTTTAAGTTTAATAAACAGGTTTCGGGCTTTAATCCTAACATATAGTTATAGTTTATAAAATAATTTTGCTTGCATGGAAAACACTTTTTTTTTTTACTATGCCAAGTTAATGAATGCAACCCAATTTCCTAGAATGTACCAGTACAACATGTTCATTCCGTGAAATAAATATCTGAGCTGCGGAGTCAACACGAATGCACGTCTTCACACACTCAATCACGCTCACTCCTGCAGCCAAGACGCCAGGCAAGCTGGCTAAATTGGAAAAATATTTCTAATCCGGAAACAACACACACCCCAAGCATCCTTGCGATCTGAAGGTGAAAGGGAGTTGGTAGGAAGGATGCAGAGCACCATGAGCCTCCCCCTCCACAGGCAATTCGCAGCTTACAAACACGCTTCCACTCAGTCTTTCATTTGACCCTCCAGACAACACGGGAAGATGGATTGGAGAAATATTGCTTCCTCCAAGTTTATGAACCAGAAAATTAGGTCAAAGAATGACAGGCTCCCCAAGGAGGCAGGAAGAAAATCCACACGTCTTCTTTTTCTGATTACACTGGTTCCGTGCTGTCACTGGGTCCGCTAACCTATAGCAATCACCCCGGATTGACATTAGAGATGTACCCGGGATGGGTCAGCCTGTACTCTTTAGTCACAATACACAGTCAGGGAAGAATGGGACCTCGGCAGTTTTGCACTTAGCTGAACAAGGATAATGAGTTGTAGGAAATGGAGGGATCTCACAAGCACAGGTGAAAAGAAACAATGGTAAATACTCATTTCCCTCCACACGCACTTTTTTTGAAATTTCTAATCCTCTTAGAGAAGACGATTACAAGAACTCTTGGATCAGGAAAGCAGAACTCAAGACTTAAGCTGCTCTAAGTATCCTTATCAACAGAACAGGAAGCAATAAGTTACTGCTGCTGCATCCTCTTTCATGTGTTAGCTACAGGTTTTTTTTTCCACCACAGAAATTCACAGCTAGGACACGCCCTCAAATAGAATCTTCTGCTCTTCAGCCGTCAGCTGAAGCTTCATAAATAGCCCAGCGTATGTACTCCCGAGCATCGAGGACACCCCGCACACAGACATAGCCCAGGGTCTTGGACACTCTGGTGACAATATGGAATGTGCATGGCCAAGCAGGGACAGAAATGCTATAGAGGACACCACAGATGCCTGTGAGCTAATGACCTATGTATGGGGCTCCATGAAGACTATTTCTGGAAACCTTGAAATACAAGCCATTAGAAGATATATATTCCTATTTTCTACACACGGCTCGCAAAGACCTTAAGACTTTTGGTTAAAGAAAAACAACTTTGAACAAGTGATTCATTTTAGTGAAAGGACTGTGTTTAAAAAAAGAAAGAGAGAGAAGAGAAGAGAACAAAATAGAAAAAAAGAAAGGAAGAGAAAAAACAAAACCATGGGTTTGCTATTAAAAACAAATTTTCTAGTCAACAAATATATAGCACAAAACTGGTCATAAGAGAATGTGTCTGAAGAATTGCATGTGTGATTCAAGGTTAAAATAACAAGAATCTCTCTTCCTCTCTTGCATACACAGTTGTAAGAGATGCCAGATATAATCTTTATGATCTACTATGTCAGGAATTTTATTGCTAGAACTGCTGAACAATCTGAGACCATTTCAGGGGTGGAGGGGTGATGGAAATTCTGTGTTTGCAAAGGGAAATTGGGGGGGGGGAATATGTGGAATTGCACTAGGAAGCACAAATAAATGGCTTGGGATTTTTAGTACTTTTTTCTGTGCACCCTGGTGACTCCTTTCTTCCCCTCCTCCATCTTCGCCAACCACATCTCACCCAAAGAGTACAGGATTTTGCCCTGGATCCCTGAGAATCACAGTTGCCCTAAGATGGCCCAAAATTCCCTAGATGGCTGCTTCAATGAACAAATAGCACTGACGTAGAACACAGTAAAGTCAGAAGAAACAGAAAGTGGAGCCTAGGATGATCAGGAGCAGGGCACAACAATGCAGGGTATGAAAAATATTTTGTATAGGTTTCAGAAACAACCACAGGGTTAATAGAAGGTTTGAAAAGAGCCATAACTGTAAACTAAAAAATGATTAAAAGGGAAACCGATGACTGGCTTCACTAGGGTCTTCAAACACATCTAAAAAGAAATGTCATAATAAGCCAATTGACTGGCCAAGCAAACTGTGGTATAGTCATAATGGGTTATTAATCATCAATAAAACAAAGGGAATATACAAGCCATGTAAAGATGCAAATGAACCTTTCACGCATATTGCTACGTAAAAGGAGTCAATCTGATACAGTAACTAACATACTAAAAGAATTACCAGAACATAGAAATAATTCAGAGACTGGTGACTGCTGTAAGACTGGGGAAAGTTCAATGTTGATCAGAAGGAAATCTTAAGATTAAATTACTCTGTGTGACAATCTAATGGTGAACACAAGACATTAAGCACTTTGCAAAACCCATAGTACTTTATAGCATACATAGAGAACTCAAGTATGTGCAGAGTTAACTAAATCATTTGTGAGTTCAATGGCCATGGGATGGAAATCATAAAGTGACAAGAGACTCAACATGCACTGCAAATGCATGGAGTGCCCTCACAGAAGTGAGGGCTGACTTGAGTAACTTGGAAGTAAGGAGTTTCTGAAAACAGAAGCAAATGATAGTGCACACAGCCCTGACTTCCGGTTGTTAAAGTTGCTTCTCAGGAATATGGGCTGACAACAATCATGAGGTCTAGTGAAACAGTTTCATCGAAGACTAAAACATCCCATCCCTTCGGCAAACAACTCAAACTAGTGTCAGGAAGTTCCTGAAACTGACCAGATTCACTAAATCTGTCAGATTAAGCTATAAAAGCCAGGAGTTCTCCCTCAGATGGAAAAGAGCAGAGCTTTGAAGAAGACTCTCAGGCAAGTAAAGCTGCAAAGATGACTACGAGACAAGACCAGAAAGCCTGGAAGAAGAATTGGCTGGAAGAGGTTTAGAACAGAGTAACTTAGAAAGGATGCTCTTCAGACTTGTGAGCTCCCTACGGGCTGTGGAGTGTGCTCCAGGCTTCCCAACTTTTGTGAGCTGTCTCCCATGGTGGTGTGTGCCTTAGTGATACAGCGTCTTCAGTAATTTCTACTCCTGTAAGTAACCCCTCATCCATACTCCTGCAAGTAATCCCAATAAAAGACGTTGTTTCAACAAATTGAACTTAGGTGATACCTGTACTTTCTTTGGTTGGTCATAGGATCCCTTTCTGGGATGAGGGGATGTGTTTGTGTGTGTGTGTGTGTGTGTGTGTGTGTGTGTGTGTGTGTGTGTGTTAGAGATTTTCAGTGGGTGTTAATTTTTCTTTTAAAGATTATATTCAAAACTGGTAATGTATTTATATATTAATCCTTTTAATATATAGATGTGTATGTGTGTGTGTTGCATCTCTCCAGAAAAAGTTTTGTCATGCATCATAGCCTGAATATCTTCATTTAAATAATAATTTAAAAGCCTCAATTTAAAAAATTTAAATGTCAGGCATATCATGCATTACCACTAACAAAATCAGAATGAGTCATCTCAGAAGGAATGTCCTAGCATAGCAGTTGTTACCCCTACAGAAAATAATCTCAAAAGCTGCAGTATTTCCTCCAGACAGGTAGAGATTTAACAGGAATATTCCTGAAGATCTTTACTTGTAAAATACATAGTCATACCAAAATAAAAGTTTCTTGTATAAGACCAGTTTCAAGACATTAATCTTGGCTCCCAATTTGTGTAAGAAATATACCAGAGAAAAGCAAGTGTGTTAAATAATTTTCTCATGCTATTTTTATCAACAAAATTTTGGAAAAGGATTAATATATAGATACATTACCAGTTTTGAACATAATCTTTAAAAGAACACTTGACACCCACTGAGAATCTCTAACATCCAACCCTGGAACATAAGCTAGGATTCACAACCTCCATGAACATGTGGTTTAACACACACTGGTGTTTCCAGTTGCCACCTGTTCCAGCTCATTCACCTTGGACAATTTCTCTCAAGCAGACACACTAATTTCAAACACTACTCACTTTTATTCTATATCCTTATCTTCTTATATCCTTACTTTTATTCTATATCCTTATTCTATATCTCTGTGACATCAGAACACACCGACTTTGTTTCATCTGGGAGTCAGGAGACAGCCTTACTCACGGTTGATAAAGCCACAAGCATACAACTGATGAAATACTTATATACAGACAGTATACAGGGCCATGAGTTTATAAGGAAACTGTGAACTGTTGTCTCTAGTCCACCCTTCCGGTTCATGGAAGGGGCCAGAAGTCCTTGCACCTTCTCTCAGAGCATCCTACTTGTTGCCTGGGGAAGCTGGCCCTTTACAGCTTCCTTGTCTGACCTGTTCTCAGGAACAGAAGCTGTAGGAGGGCTTGAAGTAGAACTCCAGAGAACCACTATTACAACCAGGATGTAATAATTCACTAGCACCTCATTATAGTCATTAACCAAAATATTCTTTCCTGTCTGCTCTACAAATACCCGAGTCTTTAGAAATTCTTAACCACATAATATACAGCCTTTTTAAAGCTGGTTTCATCTAACTTTGGGGTACAGAAAACACAAAAGCTTACTGCACAACAAGTGGAGATGTGAAGACAATGTTCAGACACACCGTATCAGGAGACAATAATGGCATTAAGCAAATGTCTATAATTATCAGGTAGGACCTGCCTGAATATTTCCCGTACTGTGCTCTAGAACACATGGTACAACATTCATTCATTTCACACCTAGATACCACAAACAGGATCTCCCAAATGCCAAGCTCATTCCACCACATACTTGAAGCTCACCGACAATGAGGCCACAGAGAGAAGCCACCTCTTTAACAATCGGTACATACCTGGTGGGAAATATTGCCAAGCTTTAAGAATTAGCATGAATGTCAAAGGGCCTGCAAAGGGCCTATAGAGCTGGATCTCTACTTAAAAATAAAACAACATATTTATGTGATAGAACTGGAGGAGTTGGAGACTTTATATAAAAAATAAACTATTTTGGTGTTACACATACATTTACTCAGACCTTACCTTCAGTTTTCATATTTGAAATGTCAAATAATGTTATTCATTTATCACTTTTGAAGTAGGGTCTCACTAGATAGTCCTCGCTGGTCTGGGACTCATAGAGATACACCTGCCTCTGCTTCCCAGATGCTGGAATTTGGGCCCATACGACTAAACTCAGCCCTAACTATTGTAGTAAGAAAGAATTGCTGTGACAGCTAATTGAGCCTAGACTAAACTTTATATTACTTTGGACATGATACTGACTAACTTCAAAAGCAAATACCAAAATGACCTCTAAGGAACAGAAGGGGAGAGCCTCAAATCTTAGCAACCGGGATCAGTTTCCTGAACCTAGGAGACACTTTAGCAGAGTTGCTAAAAATGGCCAAAATGCCAAAAGAATTCATTTAAATTTAATGGCTTTGCCCAGTCCTCCCCACATATTTTTACTGAGGGTTTAATTGGCAATAATATACCCAAGAGAAATGAGGCAGAATGATACATTAGAAGGGGGCTTATGAATTAAAAACTGAATAACTGGTTTTTTCTAAAAGCAGAGGTAGCTGATACACAGTTACTTTGTAAGTTATTTTTCTTTTCTTACTTTTTAAGTAAATTTGCTTTTGATATCTTTTATCTGTTTGTGTTCTGTGACAAGGTCTCACTATACAGCCCTGGATGTCCTAGAACTCACTAAGTAGATCAAGGTGGCCTCCAACCCACAGAGATCCACCTGCCTCTGTCTCCAGAGTGGTAGGATTAAAGGCTTGTGCCCCACCCAGGGTTTTTGATATCTTAAACCTCAGTAAAAAATACTATGCCATGACCTAGATCAGTGAGCTACAATTAACATCAGAAGAACTACATTAATAGAATGCAAGCCGATGAACTGCTGTTGGGGCTGAGAAATAAATCTTGTCACAACACAGCAGAGCTGCTGTCAATCTTCAAATGAATAGTTTGGAAAACAGGAGAAATATCCAAGGCTTTAAGATACGCTGCAGGGACTGAGGAGGTGGCGTAGTATGTAGACTGTTGGATACACAAGCATAAGGATCTCCAGCATCCATAAAAAGTCGGGTAGAGCAGGGTATATCTGCAAACCCAGTTCTGAGACAACGGAGTTGTGAGGCTTCCTGGAGCTTACTGACCAGCCAGTCTCCCCAAGTAGGCAAACTCCAGGCTCAGTGAGAGATCCTACCTCAAAAAATAGGGTGGGTAGCAACTAAGGAAGATACTCACTCTCAACCACTGGCCTCCATACACACATGTGAACAACACATATGCACAGGCACACACACTCAAGGACTTGTTCACACACACACACACACACACACACACACCTATACACACACAAAAGGAACATTATTGCCATTTCAGAACGAGACATTTGGGAAGGATTCCACCCACATTTTCATCTCTATCAGATTGTAAAGACTATCATAATTTGCCTATATTTAGTACATATGATAGTATTAAGTCTAACTTGTTTTTTAAATGTTTTACAAATGAAATAATTCAGGGTCCCTAAAATATATTCACGTTGTTGGTTTTCGCTGGGGATTTTTTTCAAAAGCCTTTCCCTTCTGTGATCAAAGTCTCTCCTATGACCTCCTGATGACAAGCTGTCAATTTAACCAGAGGTTTACGAGTACCAGTTTGGACCATGGAGCCCACGTATACACAACTCACAACTTGTAAGAAAAGAATGCCAGGAAGCCTACAGCCACACAAGAATAAGTGTTGTCACTGTCTCTCAGGAAAGGGTGATCTTTCTGAAAGAGAGGCTGGGGCTAAGTATGCTTGAACTTGGAACCTAAAACACAACTATGTCTTTCCGGTCACTTAAATACACACATACGCACACACATATACGTATCTTCCATTTTAAAACACAACTTACTTATGCTGGAAATTCGTTCAGAACTCTTTATATCTACGATGTTTTCCAAGCACCTCTGGTCACTATTTTTGAAAAATATTCCTCTTGCTGAGGGGTTGGGTGGGGGGAGCCTGAAAGTGCCTGGTGTACAAATAACAATAAATCCTATTTATGGGGCATAGAAAGTCAAATGAAGCTCTATTCTTACAAAGGAGGCACATTCACTAAGAAAGCCCAAATAAGGGACCCAGTGAACTGGATGGCATGCTTTTGTTTTGGTTTGGTTTTGGGCTTTTGGTTTTTTTGTTTGTTTTTGTGGGATGTTTGATAACGCAAGGACACTTTTTCAAGTGCCCATCAAATGCAGTGTGGTAACTGGAAGCGGGCTTTGAAGGCATAAAGACATTCCTCCGGTGAGTTTCACGCTGCAGGCTAAAAGCACTAGCCACTCATTTTTCCATCTTGAGACACATTCTTCACCCAGTTCAAAGGCAGAGAGACAACAAGCCCGCACACTCTTTCTGAAGGTCGTCCCTTGTAGGGACTTGTGAGGGACCAAAGCCTTAAGCTACAAAATATGTTTAAAGACCTGCTTTTAGAAATGCTACCTTTTTATTCCACTCTAGTTCCCACCTCCTAGCTTAACTTTCCTCCCAACCCCCAAACACAAACTCTCTCACACACAGGCTCTCTCTGTCTGTCTCTCTCTCACACACACACATACAAAACACACACACACACACACACACACACACAAATGGAGAAATTTAGGCAAAAGAAAATGTTTTAATTATATTCTCAGTGATTTCCAACTAACACTTGCAGAAATTATTTCATTATGCATCCTTTTAAAAATAGGGTATTTATTTATAATCCTTAACCTAAGCAGAGAGAATGGGATCTGCTTTGAAAAGAAGTGATTGTTTAGCTGTGGTTCAAAGAGTGTGTTTTAATTGGGAAGGCAGTGGGCAGGTGGGCAAGTAGCAGGCAGATGGGAGGAGTGGGTGGATGGGAGCCACCGAAATCACAACGTAAACAGCAGCCGTTCAACTAGCTGCACATAAAACTTCCAGGTCCATCTCCTCCCCTCTCACCATCAAGTGTATTTTATACAGGACCCTGTTTTGTTTTCTTCTCTGACCTCGAGAACATTTAAGGCACTTGAGATTCTGGTAAGAGAAAATCGTAATTGTGACTGTGGGGAGAGCAGAGTGCAAAGCCCTTGCACCGAGTGAAACTTAGCAAACCCTCTGCCCTGCCAGGACCTTCGCGTGCTCAGGTGGGGACAGTCTTCCATTCCACTAACATTCCCATACCCCTTTACAGTCCTTGCCGGCCACCTCTCCCCACAGTCTATCCTTCACCCAGTCAGTTCTAATCAGGCCCAGCTTGCTAGCCTGGCTCGCTGAGCCTGCAAGTTAGGCACTAGGAAAGGGATGGCGGGAAGGTGTTCTCTGGCTTTAGACTCCCTTCCACTGATACCTTGGGTCTTGGGTCCTACGCCAGCCACGTGAGGGCTGTCAGCAAACACGATCCTCTACCAGGCACTTCTCACCTCAATCTTTTGACATGGTGACACACAAATTGTCGTCTACAAAGCTCATGTTCTGTAACTGCACAATCAAGTTACACAAACAAACCAATGAACAAACAAAACCTCCTAACTTCTAAATAATTGTATAAGTTTGTATTGGGCTGTTCTCCTAAGGCAGGATGGGAGGATGAGTAAGGAAGCTCCCAGGTGAGCTAGCCTGGTGTACGCTGCAAAGAACAAGAGAGGCCCTGTCTCAAACAGGAAAAGTAAGGACTAACATTGGAGGCTATCCTTTGCCTTCTACACACTCTCTGTACACACAGGAGCATGCATACATGCACACATCACATACATACATACATACATACATACATACATACATACATATTATACAAACCCAAAAAAGATTTGAAAATTGGGCACGCTGTGTGACTCAGGCTTTAGTAAACAGAATAGAGGCAGATGTGATGCACACTCTAGTATCCTTTCTCTTCTCTGTGACATCCACCTACTACCATATGAAGTCCAAATTAGTCTCCTGGGAACACAGGACCCCGCCAGTAACTAGCACTATCTGGACCATCATATGAAGGACAATTTCTTCTTCGCCTCAGACCATCCAGGCAGACACGCAAAAGAACTTCCCGGTAGAGCCCCACTCAAAACACCAGCCCACAGAACTGAGACTTAATAGTTAATATTTTAATGATTCTGGTTTGGGAAACCTTTGTTTTCCTTCAAAGGCTAAACAATACCATATCTAAAAAAATTCGCAATTTCACATGTAATCCTTTTCACTCCTTATCATTGTGGACACCTAGAAAAAACCAGACACTACTACTATGAGTATATTTTGGGGAGCAAATCATCAAAAGTGAACAAACAATGATAATTATCAAATAGATTTTGTGCATTCTTATATTCTTTAAAGTTTCTATTTGTAACAGGAGCCATCTCATTACCAAAATAATCATCTTGAACCACACTGAGGGGGGAAAATATTAAAGACATCAGTCATTTCTATGTTGAGCACTAGAGAAGGTCTCTCTTTAGTTGAAATTGGAAGTTGTTTGAGCAGTTTACCACTGGGAGTAGGAGAGACCTCTCCATTTCACTTCTGTCCCGTGGAGATTCTGAATAGCGCAGGATCACTAAGATAACGGAATTTATGTGTCTACAGTTGTGTGCTTAAAACACATTGTCCCCAGACAAAGCAATTCCAGTAAAAAAGCACCAAGTCTTTCCAGCTCTCAGCAATATGATTCCTTGGTGCCCAGAAAGCCTCCACTTCATGCGAATCCTTAAACTTAGTCCTGCCAAATTACAAGAAGAATTATAATCCACTTCATCTAAGGAGCAGCAGGGGCGTGTGAGCACTTCCAGGCCAGTAAAGAAAGAAAAGTGGGAACACTTGGAGTTTCAGTGTTTGAGAATTGAAAGACCTTTTACCTCAGCCTAGAAAAGCTGCTCACTTCTTTTTTACTTTCTTTCTTTTTTCTCTCCAAGACAGGCAGGGTTTCTCTGGGTAGCCCCGGCTGGCCTGGAACTCTCTCTGGAGATCAAGTTGGCCTCAAACTCAGAGATTCACTTGCCTCTGCATCCACCCCCGAGTGTTAGGATTAGAGGTGTGCACCACCATTCCTGGCTGTTAATCACTTCTTAACGAATGCCTTTTCATCTTTATTGGACTACACATACAATCTCTAGCAGCTGTTGTGCCTGAAAACCCAAGAGTCTGTTTTTCTTCTTCCCTTTATGGGAAAAATAAAACCAAACAAATAAACGGGGGAAAAAAACAGGAAGCCTACTACTATACCAGATCTATTAATTTGTTATACTTCTTTAGCACCCAAACTTAGAAGCAGAGTATATTCTTCCATAGAAGACCCAAGGAGTTGAAAGTTTAATCAGCTTTCTGTTACTAAGCTTCAGAACATACAGAAAATTCAGTTCTGGAAAATAAGCAAAAGGCCATGGTACTGGTGGCCTGTGAGAAGAGAACACGGATGTAGGTGGAAAGGAGACTCACTTTCCACTCTTCACCTTTAAAATGAAAGGGAAACACTTAAAAACTAAAGTCTGTAAATTTATGGCATATCTTCATTTTCAAAAAGATGCATGTAGTCTGATGCATACAGGTATTTTGCCTGGACACATGCCCCTGCGCTATACACATGCAGTGTTCTCAGGAGCCAGAGGGGGCATCAGATCTCTGGAAACAGGAGTTACAGATGGTTGTGAGCCACCATGCGGGTGCTGGAAATCAAACCCAGCTCCTCCAGAAGAGGAAGTATCACTCTAGCGGGTCTCAATTTTAATAACACTGAGACTCACAGCAAGGGGAACAATCATCAGAGTTAAAAGAAAACCGACAAAACGTGATGGAGGGACTTTCTCAACTGTAACTAGACAGGGAAATCATCCAGACTGTATATAAGAACTGTAAAAGTTAAACAGCAAAAAATATTTTAAAATACTAGAGCAACGAAAAGTCCCAAAAGGGCATTGCATTCAAACCCAAAGGAAGAAGAGTTCAAAGGATTGTAGTCTTTCAGCACTAAAAGCAGAACCCAAGGAACACCACCGCAACAAACCCACCTGAAGGAGAGGAGCTAAGATTCAAAGAAAGATTATAATTGCTTTTGCAGCCTCCCTGCATCCTAATGCCACTCAACCAAGAAGGAGTCCCATACTCAGGCTCAATTCATTTCCAACTTGGACCTTCTCCCTCCTGCTTCATTTGGACTAATGCTTCAATACTCTTGCTTTCCTCCTTGCTCTCTGAAGATAGGCCATGTTTCCATATGAGAGGTTCAACAACCTCCAAAACTATTCTTATCTGATTTTTCTGTCGTGGAGAAAGTTATGGTTATTTTGGTTTTTCTTTTTAAAAAGGTCTTAAACTGTAAGGTAGCTTTGTACTTTTGTTCTACAGAGTGATGAAAATTGCTACTTACATGGATTACACTTTCTGAATTTGAATCTTTCTTTGTCCCATGAGAAATCCAGTAACTTCCATACACCTAGCCTCAATCTCTTCTAATAGAAGATGAAAAATTTGAAGCATAACAGTGCTTGCTCAATGATATTGAGAAAAGAGGGAGGAAGAATGAGGAACAAATGTGGCTAGCAACCTGCTTGGCCAACAGCAAATATTTTATGTTGAAATTAACAAATGAATAGTTTCTAAGACTATACTGGAGCTGTTAAAGATCTTCTGATTTGGGGGGCTGGGAGATAGTTCAGTTGACAAAGTACTTGCCATGCAAGAATGAAGATCCGAGTTTGAGCCCCAGTATTCATGCAAACAGCAGTGCAAGCCTCGAATCCCAGTGCTAGGAGCCAGAGACAGGAAGAGCCCTAGAGCTTGCTGGGCAGCTAGTTTCGCTGTCTCACTGAGCTCCACCCTGTCTCAAGTAAGATGGAGAGCCCTTAAAGATGCCCAACATGGCTGGGTGCTGGTGGCACACTCCTTTAATCCCAGCACTTGGGAGGCAGAGTTTGAGGCCAGCCTGCTCTAAAAGAGCTAGTTCCAGGACATGCTCCAGAGCTACAGAGAAACCCTATCTCAAACAAACAAAAAGATGGCCAACATCAAATTTTATATTCACACATGTACAAGCACACATACACACACACACACACACACACACAAACAGCTGAAGATCTGATTATCTCCATAACTCATAAAATTTAAAGAAATTTAGATTATTGAGCCCTCCAAATAATTTAAGAGTGAACAGAGACGTGATCTTTGAAGATCATATGAATGATAGTTGGGTTACAGAGTAATTACCAAATCTGCTGTGGGCCTGTATGCCTCAGCTATATTTTATTGTTTTCTAAAGCTTGTGTTGTCTTATTGTTCTATATGCATATGGTGTGTGTGTGTGTGTGGAGGATAACCACTCTGGGCTCCAGAGGTCAAACTCAGGTCATCCATCAAGCTTGGACAACAAGCACATTTTTGCTCACTGAACCATCGTGTTGGCCCCAACAGCTATTTATTTTTTTTTAATGTTGACTTTAAAAACAACGTAACGTGGTCTATATCTTTCCCGAAAGCAAGAATTAGAACTTCCTTCACGAGACATAATCTATTTGCGATACAGCATATATTTGGGATGAAATCATAGCTCTTTGGTGTCTTCAGTAAACACAACTAACACAGTCTAAAGACTAAACAATGCTGATAGAAACATGACCTGAATATGTCAGTGTAGATGGGAGAGAACTTGCATCACAGAGTATCTGGCCAAACAACAAAACAACTAATAGGGAAGAAAGACATACAGGCAACACGTAACGGCAAGAAACCAAATTCAAACATGAAATGGTAAAGGAGCCATGAATGCAACTCCACTTAGTCGCTAAAACTACCAAGCCTCTTTTAGGCTGAAGACCCACAGAACTCAATTAACGCCTGACCCAAGTGCTCCACCCACTCCAAAAAGACAGGAGCTGAAAGAGAAGCACGACCTTCTCCAAATACACTTATTATTTTTAAAATGCTATTGTTTAAAGAGCGGTGACTCGTGAGAAATGCACAAATGACATTTATACAGCTAAGTTTATTTTAACAAATAGATTAAAGCAGAGCCTGTAGCAAGAATCTCATCAAAATGGAAAACATTTCTTCCATTGTAGATGGCAAGCAACTTAGTTTTTCCTACTCCATCATTTCCCTTCCTCTGTGGTCTGTGAACTAAGACTGGTCAAGATACTACCATTTCTATAAGACAAAAGTAGACGCCAACTGATGGTGCTTACAACCTTATCAATTCAAACTGCCTGCTGTTTACTTCTTAAACTGTTTCATATTAGACCAAAGTGCAGTAGGGGGACGCTTGTTTGGTTTCCGGCTGCCCAGACTCCCAGAATAATCACACAGAAACTATATTAATTAAATCACTGTTTGGCCTATTAGCTCTAGCTTCTTATGGGCTAGCTATTACATCTTATTTAACCCATTTCCATTATTTCATATTTTACCATGAGGCTCATGGCCTACCATCAAGGTTCCAGCTGGCAACTCACATCTTTCCCCTCTGGCAGCTACATGGCGTCTCTTCACTCCACCTCCTTTCTCCCAGCATTCAGTTTAGTTTTCCCTACCTAGCTCTACTCTTTTGCCCTATCAAGCACCAAGACAGTTTCTTTATTAATCACTGGTATTCACACCAAACAAAGGAGAATCCCACATCACCAAAGTATGCAGGAATTATACTATCCAGCATTAAGATATGATTCTGCTAAAAGCTCATAATTATGCTTTTAAAACACATTTCAAACATAACATTTAAGAGTATAATGTTACATTATTTGTATTTTAATAAACGAAGCTTGCCTGAAGATCAGAAAAGTAAAACGCCACACTGGCCAGCCTTACAGACCAGGCAGCGATGACACACACCTTTAGTCCAAGTAGCCACTCTAGCTCACCATAGAAACCAGGTGCTTGCCCTTAATCCCAGAACTAGAGAGGATTATAAAACAGGAGGAGACAGATCTCAGTCTCAGTCTCATTCTGAGATTCCTAGAGGTAGGATCACCATTTTTGGACTGAGGTCGAGGAAAGAGCCTGAGGCTGTCTGCTTTGCTTTTCTGCTCTTCAGGTTGAACCCCAATATCTGCCTCTGAGTTTTTATTAATCATGCTTCATAAGAGTTTTTAAAGTTGGCCATGTGGCTGTGGATCCATAAGGTAATGAAATAAATAATAAATCAAATACATAATTATAAACGTGAAGATAGCTATTATTTTTAAAACTTCCCCAAAGTAATGGTACGAAAATGAATCTTTTTTTTTTTTTTTTTGGTTTTTCGAGACAGGGTTTCTCTGTGGTTTTGGAGCCTGTCCTGGAACTAGCTCTTGTAGACCAGGTTGGTCTCGAACTCACAGAGATCCGCCTGCCTCTGCCTCCCAAGTGCTGGGATTAAAGGTGTGCGCCACCACTGCCTGGCGAAAATGAATCTTTAATGAGAAATAGACTTCAAACCAAATTCATAGTAAGTCATTTTCCTTGAATGGTATTTCTAGGAACTCTCTAGCATAAGGAAATAATTGAGGAAAAGATTTTCTTTAAAAGAACAGAACCTTACAACTATGAAGTACTATTATGTTGAATTACCAACCCATCACAATAAAAGGAAGTGTTTATCTCCTATTCAGCTAGGAAATCTGACTGTAGTGGGAAGGTGGGGAAAGACTATGTGAATAGTTTTAAGTGAGAAGTAAACAGACTATTATTTTAATGCTATGTGAAGCCTGTGTAGAGATGGGAATTCCAAGAGAACCTCTGGATATATTCCTAACTCCACAGCCAGCCAAGATAACACTGGGTCCGTGAACACCATACATATATTAATAGCTCAGCTAAGTACTCCGAAATTCTAAAGTACAGACGAGTCCTGGGGCAGCACACACTTTGCCTACAGGAAAAGCACTGAACTGTTTAATATACCTAAGAGGGGAAAATGAAACTAGAAAAGGCATGTGGGAAGACACACATAGTCCCCAGGTAGGTTCTCATTGGAGAACTCTGATACTACCAATAAGAAACTGATTACCTATAAGACGGGGAAGATTCCCAACATGAAATGTTGAGCGGTACCTCAGAACCACACTGGTTACAGCCTGATCTGCCCTGCAAGTATGAGGCTCCTGATGGGGGACTTTAGAAAGCAGAAAATTACAGAGGACTGACATTCGCAGTGGATGTTTTATTTATTTATTTATTTTGGATTTTTCGAGACAGGGTTTCTCTGTAGCTTTTTGGTTCCTATCCTGGAACTAGCTCTTGTAGACCAGGCTGGCCTCGAACTCACAGAGATCCGCCTGCCTCTGCCTCCCGAGTGCTGGGATTAAAGGCGTGAACCACCACCGCCCGGCTTGGATGTTTTATTTTTAAGTGAGATAGGAGGACACTAATCTAGTCTGGGGATGGCTCCAAAGTGTGGGTTTGCCTCAAAGGGTCCTAAAAATATGAAAATGGGCAGTGGTGGTGCTGGTTTGATCTGCTTGCAGCGGCAAGCAGACTTCTGTAAGTGTGATGCCAAGCCTAGTCTAGAGAGCAAGTTCAAGGACAGCCAGGACTGCACAGAGAAATCCTGTCTTGATGAAAACCAACCAAACAACAACAGCAACAAAACAGAACACATGAAAATGCTCTCTCCAACAAGAAAGGTCAAAGGCCAGTCCTAAATCAAAGAGCCTCCCTTCCTGGCCTCCATCTGCCCAGACAGAGATCTGACACATAGGTGAGACAGAACAGCTTAGTTCATCCCAGTGCACTTTCCTAGGACCCCGACTCCAGCTCTTGGAGAAATAAGACTCAATAAAGGGGATCAGTCATTTGCTCCAAAATATCCCTAGCTTTAGAGCTGCAAAGATCGTTAGAACAATGTGGAACAAACTTCTCGGGTTACTGATGAGGAAATAGAGCAGGGGAAATAAGGGACTCGATCAAGGTCACGAGGCTAGATCTTACTCCCCGGAGCAGCTTTTTTCCATTGCATCATTCAAGATAGGACAAACTGATTTTCCAGGAATTCTGATAAACTGGAAAAAAAAAAAGATTAAAAAGTAGCATGCTGGTTTAGAGCTCAAGTTCTTTCCAGTAAGGCAATATTAGGGCTGTTCAGCTAGATGGTTATTTTATGGGCATCTATTTTTAAAAACATAGGAGACCTAAACAATGGCAGGAGCTAAAAACTTGGATGCTGCAATATCTCTCTTCTGTTGCTCTCAAGAAACTTGAGTTCTTTCAGGACGGAGCTACCGTTACATTGATTCCCACCTGTTCTTTTCCCGGGGGCCCCTCGAGTCAGTGATGGAGAGCCTGATGCTGAGAAAATCTTCGGAGAGTAGGAGAAGCAGCAAACACGGGATAGTTTTCTCTCTTTAGTGCCCCTCCCATCCCCACAGCAATACATCACATGAAGTTTTGTCATGAGGTCACAGTACAACTAGAACAAGCCTTAACCATCCACTCGGAGTGCCCTGGTGGGATGTCACTGGCCAAAACCCAAATGTTTGGAAAACACATCCACTTGACCTCAAAATCTTGGGAAAGGAACACACTCTGCTCTTCAAGAGTTCCTAAAGAATGCGCAGACACAGTCTCCA